>NC_133199.1:7500-37500 GCF_049306965.1 Danio rerio | reverse complement strand
GCACGCGCACCCCACACATCAATGGAAGTGGATAGATCTTATTAACATTAACTAGGTCATAATCATACATATTTCTGTCCTTCTAACACCCCCCCCCTCCCCTCCCTGATGCTGTACCTGCGAGTGTGATGCAGCAGACGGCCAGGCCTAGGAGGATCTGCATGCTGATGTCCAGAGGGAGAGTGTGTGTTTGCGCTCCATCTGATGGACAGTGGTCGTTCGGCTGACACACACACACCCTGATAGAGAGGGTGGAGGTGCTGGACAGGACGGGGGTGCCGCTGTCCCGGATCACCACCGGCAGATGGTAATGTGTTTGTTCCTGCCGTCTGAAGCTGCTCCGCCGCGCCAGCACGCTCGCTGTATTGTCTGAGTTTCAGAGAGGGAAGCAGTTAGATGAGCACGGTACACTCACGGTAATCAAACAACACATTCTGCAGACATATTGCTAATATACTATACACACATACACACATGCGCTTATATACTCTAGTTCAGCGGTGCTCAATCCTGTTCCTGATCTGCCTTCAGTTCATCTGCAGCCCTGATCAAACACACCTGCTTCAGTTAACCAGCTCTCCTTCAGATCACAGCTAGATGAGCTCCTTCCTCATTTCCTCCACTCATATGACCCACAAACTGATCAAGCTCCACCATTTTGTAGGATGTCTCAGTTACAATGTTTACAATGTGAACAGGCATCTATATTCTTCAAGAATGCAGAAATGTAAGCACCATCAGTGATGGACAGTGTTGATGAATTGATTGCCTTGAAGTGAAAGGAGCAGACGATGTGTTTCACTTGATTTAACTCCTCCGTCTTCGCATCTTTTTGTTCTTGTGTTTTTCCCTCAAATCCTGAAGAGTGGAGCTGAGACATGAGGAGAGGAAATGCGGATGCACAAATAAGAACCGAGGAGCGCTCTTGGGTTAGGTGTGTTTGAGCAGCAATGGAGCTGATCTCAGGACTCAGGAACAGGAAGGTAGATCTCCAGGAACAGCACTGGGCATCCCTGCTCTAGTTCACTGCGTCTGAATAGCTACACCTGTAAAAGACTTGTAAATAACACCAATGTGGACCCGACTCAGTGTTAGTGAAATTGCATATTCTGCATTTATAAAGCTCACATTGTGACATACCTTGGTTGTCTCTGATTGTGAAGTTGGGGTTGATGTGCTTGTCTGGGATCATGGAGAAATAGAAATGTTGTCCATCCACAGGATCATCTGCATCAGTGGCGCTGATCAGCTCAATAAGCTGAAGTCAGAAACACACAGAACATGTGAGTGTTTAAACAAGAGCCAGATCTGGAAATGCTTTGCTTTGCTGTTCTGGATCAGATCTTGTGTGTGCCCCAAATCCAGATTCCCATGCTTTAAACAGGGGTTCACATGACACTGAAGTACAGCAAGGTATAAAACAGCACAGATCATTTTCACACTGTTGATGGAAGAAAGACGCTTCAACTAAAACCAGAGCGGCTTATTGTCACGTGGATTATAACAGATGACAGTGTGGAGATCAGGATGGGTCAGGAACACTGTGAGGAGGATGGTGAAGTGCGCTAGTCTGCGTCTTTCATAACACAGATAATTATTAGGGAAAGTGATAATGAATATGGCCTTCTGAACAAAAGTTAAACAAATATACTGTGCAATATATCGTGTTTTGTTGTAAATCACCAGACTGTGACTTTCAGCAACTGAAGGCTTGACAGAAATGTATTTGCATTATATTTCCCCCCTCAAATCCACAAACGTGCATACTCCTGTTGTTTACATATTACCGTATTACAGTTGGTGCAGTTAAATGCATTCAGGTATCTCTCTCTCTCTCTGTGAGTGTGTGTGTGTGTGTGTGTGTGTGTGTGTTACCTCTCCTGGCTGTGCGTCCTCACACACAAAGGGCTGGTAGTCATGTGCCAGAGCGGGTGGGTTATCATTGATGTCCAGCACTGTGATGAGCACAGACACTGAGGAGGACAGCTGGTTATCCACTGAAACACACAGATTGATCACTCATTTTAAAACAAGTGAACATGATCAGACGGAAAACGTGAAACAACATTTAATGAATGGATGAACTGCGTTGTGTTGTCCACAGGGAGGAGTTTTTACAGCTTAATAAACATTTCCAGAATGGCACAAGTCTTCACATACAGCATCTCTCTGAAGAGGTGAATATAAGGTCTGTGATTTAAACAAAGCAGAAGGATCGGCTAGCATGCGCATCTCAAAACAATGCATGCAGTGTGTGTGTCAGAGGATCTATCCTGATTTTATGTTAGTTTCATTAAAACTGTCATTAATTGAGCGCTGATGTAAACAGTGTTTCTGATTCCTCCATTTCTCTGCAGTGTAGATCGTCTCAGAGCTGCTTGTTAAAATTTATAATATTATTTCCATAAATGAACACTGCAGGGTCAAAATGTGGATGAAGTGTGTGATTAGAGCAGCATCTCTCCTCAGGTGCTGTCAGGCTTTTTCGCCACTGTGAGTCAAGAAAATGTGGGCAGATATAAAAGCCAAGAGAAAAATACCCAGAGACTTACATTTCACTAAAACTGCATCAAACATTTCTCATGCTGATCCAATTCATGCAAACAGGCAAGTGTAAATTGTGTGTGTGTGTGTGTGTGTGTGTGTGTGTGTGAACAGTTCTAGAAAAGTTCGGCTGAGCTGCAGTAAAGCAGTCAAATTTAACTGTAATGTTGGAAACTCACGGATCTCTCTGGCAAAGACCGTCAGGTTGTACCAGGCGGCGGTTTCTCGGTCCAGCAGGTTGGTTACATACACCGTCCCATTATCTGGATCAATCCTGAACATCTGCTGTGTGTCAGGGGTCTCTGAAAGGTCGTATCTGTCCGAAGAAAGCACTTGATATTTGTACAGAATCTAAAGTTAGCCAAGGAATCATACAAAAGTGTAGCGGACACAACAACAATAACAACCAAAAGTTAAACTACCATGTTCTAACAGTTACTGTTCTGTTATTATTGTTCTTGTTCTTCTTCTTATTATTATTATTTCAGTCTTTGTGGGATCTGTGTATGCCTGAAAACCTGCTTTATAACAGTGGCACTCATATGAGCATCATCAGCCTTTCTGCACAGACAAACTCTGCTATGCCCGGGGCTCTGCACTGGATCTTTTATATCAGGGGTGGCCAATCCTGTTCCTGGAGATCTACCTTTACCAGATTTCAGTTACAACCCTTATCAAACACACCTGTAATTATCAAATGGATTTCAGGTCCTTATTAATTGGTTCAGGTGGGTTTGATCAGGGTAGGAGCTAAACTGGAAGGTAGATCTCCAGGAACAGGATTGCGCTCCTCTGTTTTATATCATGCAGATTTTATTCAGTGCACACACTCTCTCTACAACTCTCACACTGACAGTAAAAGTGTTATGATCAACAGCTGGAGTTCCACCAGAGCTCATCCTGTACTGCTCACCACACCAACTGCATTTCCCACAAACCATTGCACTGACCACTGTTCCACCTGTTCCTAATCATCTGGGCTGTTTCAGCACGCACGCACGCACGCACGCACGCACGCACACGCGCACACACACACACGCACACACACGCGCACACACACGCGCACACACACGCGCACGCACACGCACACGCACACACACGCGCACACACACGCACACACACACGCACACGCACACACTCTCACACACACACACTGTTTGAAGAAAGAATAGAAGGGAGAGAAACACACCTGATGGCAGTGTTGGTGATGTCGGTGTCTCTAGCGTAGACGGTTCCAACTTGTGTGCTAGTCTGGGCATTTTCTAGAACTTTCCAAATATAAGGGGTTCCAGAAAAGACAGGTGGTTCATCCACATTCGTCACAGTGATTTTAAGTGTGGTTCTGTCACTGAATTGATCCATGCTCAGAAAACGTGTGTCTGTGTTTTCATTGATGGCCTCAACCGCAATGACAAACCGCCTCTTGTTCTCATAATCCAATGGCTGCAGAGACAGAGAAAACACGTATAAATAATAATAATAATAATAATAATAATACAGCTGCCAAACCCAGTTCCTGGTTGATTTGTTCCATGTAATTGTAACACATTAGTTGCTTAAATACAGCGCACGTCCATAAGCAAATATTGAATAAAATAAATGATGAAAAAACAAATAAACATTAGCAGTTTCAGTCTCAGCACATTCATTTTAAAATATTGTTTGCTTTAATATCTAAATATTTAAATACTTCAATGAAACAAGGTTTATAATCTAATTCATAATAATAAACCTCTTTAACATGGTTAGAAGAACATGCTACATGCAATATCTGTTGGTTAATCACAGGTCTAATTTTAATTGTCAATAATGTTTATTTAATTTTCAAGATTGGATGAGATTCCTTATTTTAATCTTGCAACCTGCGTTTGAATGCAGTTGTGGGAAAGTGTTTTAAATTTGAACTGCAATACCTAGATTAACCACTTGGTGTCAACCTTACATGCTGCAACTTTAAGATATGCGTATTTTACTGTGAGACCTGGGCCAGTATGATAATGCCCTCCTGGGTCTCGGGGTCGGTGTGTATCGTGAAGGTGCTGCTCTCTTCCAGGTCCTCTAGGCTGTAGTTCATCCGAGCGTTCACACCAACGTCTCCATCCTCTGCCATTATCCTTCCAACTGTGGAGCCCACTGGAGCCGACTCGGAGACCGCAAACGTGTATAAATCTGCACATTAAGAACAAAATGTTGGAGTGTGTCCAGTAAAGTTCATACATTCAGCTTTATCCAGTTTTCTCATGAAGAGGTCCCCCTATGGGATGAAAGAGAAGCCATTATAGAAGCATTGCTGCAGTCCATTCATTGCCTTATCTCTCCAGATTGCTGCAGCTACACTACAGTTTTGTGTGTTTTTTCTGGTGAGGTTTCTTTTACAGTGTTTATATAAACCTAACCCCTTTAGAAACACCTCCCATTACAACATTATACCAGGCTGTTTAATATCAGTGTAAAAATACTGCTTCTGTGAAAACCATTTAGCTGACTTTGGTACTAATAAAAACAGCAAAGATTTCAAATAAAACTGTGTTTGGGATTCTCACTGTGCTGGAAAGTGGGTCCATTATCATTGACATCCGTCAGGCTGATGGTGACGGTGGTTGTGGCGCTGAATCCTCCACTGAGTCCAAGCATATCTTTTACCTGAACCACAACCAGATAGATTTCCTTGGCCTCTCTGTCCAGTTGAGACCACGATGTCACAATTATACCTGTGTTGGAGAAAAGATGAGAAATGAGCTCTGAGCTACTTCAAAACAGTGACGCGGGAACTGATATCAAAAACAACAACAACAACCTGTTGTGGGTTCCACTGAGAAGTAGGGCTCCCCCTGCAGGATGGAGTATATGAGTTTAGCATTGTTTCCAAACATTGGGTCGTCTGCATCTGTGGCGGTCACCTGGATTACAGTGGTTCCTGTAGAGGACACAGAGGCTAAATTACTGCACATTGTACAACGCTCACAGAGTCTTTTATGTGTGAAATTTCTTTTACATTTACATCAATGCATACAGTAGATGCTTTTTACAAAGCAACTTACACCCAAGAACACAACCATGTTCTGCCCAGGGAGCAGTTGGGGTTTCAGTGCCTTGCTCAACAGAATCACCTCAGCCGTGGTATTGAACGTGGATATTTATTCACTCTGTAAGAGTCTATGTAAGATTGACACCAGCTGTTGAACTACATATTGTACTGAAAAATCCTAATTTTCCATGCAAACACAGGTTGCCAGATTGACAACACCAGCAGTGAGTGCTTACCTGACTAGAGCCTACAGCATAGTCTATCTACAAGCAACAACAACCGATAACTGGGATATTTTCCATAATAAAAGGAGTTTGTGTCGTGACCTGGTCATTTCTGTTCTAGAGACAGCTTCTGTTTCTTGAGGCTGAATAACAGCATAATCTTCCATAACAGCATCACCTCAGCTGCTGATTATACGCTTTACTCAGTGTTAAACACTACAGATGTGAGTGTGGGACACTTACTGCCATACGTAAAGCAGACGCAGAGATTTACATCAGATCTGGAAAATTAAATCACCAGGCGACAGTTTGAGCTGTGAAATATCAGTAACTCAGCATTAACGGCTAATAATGTTGGAGAGGTGTTGGATAAGCCTTATTTCACTGGCGTGCAGAGCACTATTCTGCTCTTCTGATTTGCTCTATTTAAATGTATTTAAAGGTGTCTGTCGTGTTGAGTCGGGTGTAGAGAGCCTAACTAATGGTTACTGGAATCTGCATGTTCTTTTTTAATGTCGTTCAGATGTAACCTGCTCAGCTAATGTTCATCTCTGTAATATTTATACTTCATTCAAATCAGCCTTGTGTGGCGATTTATAACTCTGAATCTGCATCTCGTTACGGAGGCTGCTGCTGTCCTCCAGTGTGGAAATATAATAGGGTAAACTGGAACATACAATTTTAGATGAGAATAGCTGACTTCAGCACTGTTTCTCAGATGAACAAATATGTAAAGCATGTTCCCTAAAGAGCTGCAGACACATTATGCATTTCTAAGATTTAGGCAATGCAAAAAAAAAGTTGTCCTGTCCTGATATTGTACATCATTTAGATAAGTCTACAGAGTGCATTAAAGGCTGAAGTGCGCATGAATTTGACCTGTAGAACTTGATGGGAAGAGCAGCACTAGTTAATTAACCCTCATTGGCTCAGTCTCTGCTGCAGACACACGTCTTTGCCTCATTTATTTTAAATGGCTGCTACATTAAACATCTCTTCAGTTATCTTGCTTTGCTCGCATTGTTCTTTGTTTTCTCCGGTATGATTTACTGCAATAATGAGTTTCACTGTGTACAATCTGAGAAGAGCTGTATATGTGTTAACATAGCAATGGTTAAGTGTTTGACAGAGATGCACAACCCAACGGTCAATCACCTGTAGGACACATCTCTGGGATGCTGGAGACGTAGGGCTCATTGATGAATTCTGGAGCGTTGTCATTGATGTCCTGCACCTTAATGATGAACTCAGATTCAGGTTCAACAGGCTGTTTGGACCGGCGGTTGATGGCCTGGGCCTGCAGCGTGTAGTAGGGCTTCACCTCACGGTCAAGAGGTTGTAGTGAAGAGATTTCGCCTGTGTACTCATCAATGATGAAGATCTCTCCGGCTCCTTCACCCGACAGAATGTACTTGATGGTAAAATCTCCCGAGTCATAATCCGATTTGAGCTGATTGGAATAAACAAAAGTTAATGGTAAATTGGCATATATATATATATATATATATATATATATATATATATATATATATATATATATATATATATATATATATATAAATTGGGGTGTAACGGTTTGTGTATTCATCCTGAAACATCATGGTATGGGGCTGAATGTTTTTGGCTTACTGGAGTTGAGAAGAGACCACAGGGATCAGCAACTGAGCAGCCGTTCACTACGGTCACATCTATGAGTCTGAAAACCCAAGCTGCTCTGTTGTTCAGAAAAGATCTTTCAGCATTAAAGCTTACTGGATTTATACATAATTACTGTTCTCTGTTGTTAGGAGAGCATTGGGCTCAATTATTGAAACTATAATAATTGAACCGTGAACCGTGACCTAAAATCCAAAGCATTTAACAAACTATGAATTCAGCACACCATTACACCCCTAAATACATACATACATACATACATACATACCTGTTTGTTTGTGTGTGTGTATCATATCATTAGAATATCTTCAAAAAGTTGATTTCACTAATTTTTCTTAAGTGAAACTTGCCTAACGTGCTCAATCCACACACACTGATATATTTCAAGTGTTTATTTCTTTTAATTTTGATGATCGATGAGTAGACTACTAATGAAAACGCCAAATTCAGTATCTCAGAAAATTACAAGATTACTTCTGACCAATTCAAGACAGGATTTTTAAAAATCTCGTCCAACTGAAGTGTGAAGACGGACAGTCTGAGCATGCACAGCACTCAATACCCAGCGTGAGCTCCCTCTGCCTGTATTACTGCAGCAATGCAGCGTGGAGAGTCACTATAAGAGTGTCAACCTTTTCACAATAATCTAATTTTCTGAGATAGTGAATTTGAAGTTTGACATTAAAACAATAAAAATAAAAAGAAATAAACACTTGAAATATATCAGTCTGTGTGGAATAAATGTACACACAGCACCAGCTTTAGTTCTTGAATGGATATGTTTGACCAGCACCTGTATGCATGTGTATGTGTAAGAGCTGCTTGTGAATGAATACCTGACCAATGTTCCTCGGGGTTGAATCTTCCTCTTCAACAAATATCTGGCTCCAGATCCAGCCTCGTCTGACTCTGAGATGGGACCCACGAGACTCTGGTCTGAAAAGCTTCTCCTGCTGCTGTTCTGAGATGATGAACACGGCCGCGGGCCATGCAGGAGTGCAGGAAAGCATGAGAAGCACACGAAGAACACAGCAGTGGACCATTGTGGAGGAGATCCTTCAGTAGGGCCTTCAGTGAACACTAGGACTTGATGTCATGTTGAAGATGCCAAAGGAGGAGATGGACTCAGACAGTACATAAAGAAGAATGCAATGAGAAGGAAATGATAGATCTTCTGTTATGGGAAAGCAAAGTAGAGAGAGAGAGAGATTGTCTGAATGATTTACAGGTCTGAGCAATTCCACAGAAAACACAACTCAGGCTTAAATAAATGACTGCATTCAAACATACTGAAATGTTCAGACGAGGTGTTTAATATATTAAACCACTACAACGAAACAGGAAAGTTTATATATCTTAATATATATTACAGTATTTTTATTAATTTCAATAATTTAGCAAACTTTAACCTTCATCACTGAACTACTGCTTCAACATATTAACACAGTGTCAGCAAACCCAAACCTGCCCAATGATTCAGCTGGAGATCCTCACTGCTGATGATGAACATTATTATTATTCTCTTATATTATTATTTATTATACTCTGTCATGTTGTGTTCTGTTTATATTTAGTTCTCCTTTACTTAGTTTTCATTGGTTAATTATTTTACACACACTTCCTTCATTGGCTCTTCTGTTGAAACAAATTTTAATGATTTTTTAATTAAAGTTCTTATCCCCACTTTTGAAGTGCACTTTAACAGCTGTACATTACTGCACTGAAAACCCCAGTAAGTTAACTCAAATCATTCAAGGAAACCGATTTCAGCAAAGCATTAAAGTTTATTAAACCAAATGTTTTAAGAACTGCAAACTTATATTGAATTATAGAAACTCATTGAGTTGATATGGTCAAACTCTTAATGTATTAGTAAGTTAAAGATTTGAAGTTCAGTTATCAAATCTGTATGAGCTCAGTTAACTTAAACGAATTAAGTCCAAGCACTTTATAGCTACTTAAATGGTTTTAGAAAACTGATTGCTGCAAATGGTTTAAGTTGACTGAACTCAAATGAAAAAAAAAAGTTAGTCCACCATAATGGTTTGCTGCAGTCAGTTTTACTCAAACTATCTGAGTAGTGAAACAGTTCAGCCTTAATTCATTTCTATTATGTGTAAACAAGAAATGACAAGAAAAGGAGGTATATTAGGACCAATTTAATTCAATAAAATATTTATTTCAGTCAAGCATATCAAGTACAAAACCTGTGTTAAAATACAGATCTGAGGATGCAGACAAAATATAATCAATCAGTGTCAGCAAGACCTTCTCAACAATTTCAGGAGGTAAAAAAGCTTCCTGAATAGTGTGTTGACGGGCATAAAGCAGCTGAAAAAGCAGAGTCCCTGCACTGATCTACGATTTTAAAGGCATCCGCACGTCTTCTTCAAGAAGATTTTCAGTCATTTCAGTCATCTAGCGGGTTGACGGGCATCATTCCTCTTCCTCCTTCACAGCAATCATGGCAAGGCCTTCCCTTTACACCTGATCGTCCCTCTAAACACATTGAAAACATCTTTGTTAGTGAGCATCTCTACATATTCAACAACAAAAACTAAATGCAAGTAAACAGTGAGGACATTTTCATTTGTGTAAAGTGTTCCTTTAAGGATCTATGTCATAAAAACCTTTAAAATAAAGCTTTGCTATTAATAAACTCACACTCGAGCTGAAAAAGAGAAGTGGCTCTTTTCTCTTCAGCAGAACAGGTAAATGCCCATAAGCACTTGGAGAGTTTAAACATGTACGAGCAAAATAAATAAATTAATAAATTAATAAAAAACAAAATACAATTAAAAGCAATTAGACAACAGTGCCTACATTAAAGTACATTTAGAAGCCAGGAAATACTGATTTCCTTTTATTTGATAGACATAAGATGAAGGTAAAAACACCTTTAACAAAAACCAGCTGTGCTCGGCATTAGAGAATGCACAAATGTATTCTGCAAGTGTGATCATGATTTCCCCTGAATATTACTGAAATGTTGCTCAGCTACTCTACATGTACACTGAGCTGATCTCAGCTAGAAGGTCAACCTGTTGCTTTAGTGATGTGGTTCTGATCTTACCTCCATGACAAGTCTCCATCAAGTAAAGGTGTGGGGTAACACAGATGTCCTTCTTGTCCCTAAAGACAAAACAGAAAGCTAGTTAGTGCAGGGAGCTGTAAAAGGTTATGAGCAGATTTAGATGTGAAAGCACAAATCCCAGATAAACAGAGCTTCACAGTGGCTTTAACCCTGCAGTCTCTGGGCTTTAGCGGGTTCAGGAATGTGCACAGAGAAATACTTAAAAGCAAAGCAAACATTTCCTAACCTCTATCAAAAATGTATCTTATCACAAATAAATATAAGCAATATTAATGTGAGTATTATCTGTGTTTAAATGCATAACGGAGTTAATAATCTACTCATGCTCTCTGAAACACAACGAACCATTTTGACATCGCGTCTTTAACCGAAGATTCTTCTTTTTCAAGTTCATCCATCATTTCTAGATGTAAAGATTCTGAAGGTGAATCTGCGTCTGGATCTCCAAAGAGCAACATAAAATCCTAAATTCACTAATTAAAGTTTTGTTTTTAGTTCAAAGATCAGTGACTGTGTCAGGGTGAGATGGCAAATCTACTTCATACATACACTATTATATTATACTAGCATCTATTTCTCACCCTTACTTTTAAAGACGCCGTCCTCACTTATAATCTGCAAGAATAAAAAACAAACGAATCAAACTGGAGTGTGTTCAATGTAGAGTTTAATTATTAGCAGTTCTTACAGCTCTACTCACAGGTTTAAGCCTTGCAGATTTGGCAGAACAGTGATCATGCCAACAAAATAAAAGCAGTCATAAATGGGTTTTAAGCATCATCTTAAATAATTTATTCCACATATCAGATGTTTAAACATACTCAAGCCAAAAATATGACCATTATCAAAAGTTTACAGTCCCTGAATGTTAAAGCCACGTGTTGCTGAATTACCCTCAACTGTTTCAGTTTAGTGAGAGTTGATTATGAGTCCTTTGTTTGAGCCAAACAGTTAAACTGCCATTCTTATAAATAAATAAATGAACGTATTAATCCTCCGTCTTACACCTTTACAACAGTAAACATGTACATTATAGATCAATCTTTTCACACAGGGGACGACTGAGAAACTACAACCTCAAGAGGTGAAAACCGTTTAGCCGTGCTCCAAAGGCAACACAGTGCACCTCGCAAGACTTCTTCAGCTGGATGACAGTTGTTCAGATTAATAGTTAATTAGGATTTTAAACTAGTTAAGAAAAAATTACTGAAAAAAGAAGTTGAGCTTAATATATTGGGCTGCCTTCTATAGCAACAGCTAACGTCTTCACCTTTAGTGACAGCTGTGATTTAGCCTTTCAGTTGTCATCAATGTGAACAGATGGATCTTTTGGAGTGGCATCAGTTCTGCCTTAAACAGTCCTGGGTCATTCAGGATTCAACAAACAGCAGGACATTTCAGGGAACACGCAAACTCTTGAAGAGTCATTTTTCATGGATTGTTAATGTGTTCTGTGAAGTGCATGCAAACATCCATTCAGTTTTTTGGACTGTGCCGAAATAATGATTTAAATATAGAACTACTATTACTTTGGACAAATGATTAGGCTTTAGATTATTTTTAAAAGGGTTTTTAAACATAAGAGCAGAGTTGTATGTAATATTTTGGTCAGCAATAGCCCAAATCAAGACATCGTTCACACTTACCAATATGGTTTCATTAATTCATGCTAGTTAACCTGACCTGAGTTCAGTATTTACTAATGCATGAATACAACCCAAGTGTTTGCTTGTTCACAGTTAATGCAAGTTGATATTACTTTATTTTCATTTACAAACAAATAAAGTTTTAATAAAAAAAAAAAATAAATAAATAAATGTGTTTACTATGAACAAACAATGAATACTACATTACCATTCTCCTACAGAACTGTATAGTGTAAAGAGTTACCAGGAAATATTTAATTTGAAGAAAAAGAATGACGTTATTTTCATGAATGAATGTGAACAATCTTAAAGGCACTTACTGTTGACTGTTTGGTGTAGTGGTCAGCAGTGATGAATCTCTGTGATGAGTCCTGTAAGCAGTCAAACAACATGAGCAGGGAGTCATGTCACTGGATGGAAATAAGACAGTAGTGTTATCATGTACGTTATCTGACCGTGTAAAAGACTCATGAAGCAACCATTCTCCATTAAACACCCATTTTGATTCTCATTTGCCTTGCTGACTTTAAGTCCCTTCGGCTTTAATGCGCATCACACAGAAACGCAGAAAACATGTGAACATATCATAATTTAAAGTTTGTCCACACAAATATGAATGTTGTGAAATGAGTCTGCGCACATTGCCCTGCAGGTTTACATTTGCTTTAACATTAGTTTCTGCACAAATATTGGCCAACACAATTGTGCAGGACTCACTGTATAATGTTCAAAACTATGACAAAATACACAACATTAATTTTACACAGCACAGCGCTAAATCATGCCACTGTTAAGACCACTGAGGTTGTGTGTCGTTCTCCTTGGAAATAGCCTATACTGCATATCTTGGCTGACCACAACGTAACATTACAATAACAGATTTAAAAGTAGAATAAATTTACTGAAGTAGTTGGCTGTGCTTACCTGAGAATAATGTTCTGTCAGCTGTGGATTCTCTCCTCTGTCCGACTCTCCAGAACCGCAGCTGAGAAGAATGTGCCGTACGCCACAACGACTACATTTGGGTCTTGAAGAGGAAAATGTGAGGGGTTTTCTGTTCAAATGCCTGAATAATGTGCTATTCACTCCCCAATACTAAGATATGAAGTTTTAGTCATTAGTTTTTACCCACTGACATCTGTTAAATATTATTTTGTTTGGCTGCTTTAGATCAAAACTAAACGAAATTAATTTAAAAGCATAAGAGTCAAGTTAACACAAAACAGAATTCATTCATTCATTCATTCATAACTCATTAAGTTTGAGTTTTTATGAGTCACCGTTTTTTTTTTTTTTTTTTCACCAAGGTAAAGAAACTTTAAAAAATATAATGGATAAACTAATTCAGTTGATTTGGTGATTTTCACTGCTTAGTAAATAATCATTTATATTTATATGATTTATTAGATGAAGTTGTTTGGCTGGTTAATTTTACATACGCTTTATGGTGACGCATGCCTTCCAGATTTGCTTTTTTGGCTCTCTGCGTCCTCGCATTACTTATGTAAAAAGTCCATTTTATTGCTTTTGGTCTGCTAGAAATAAATTAAAATACTGACATGATCAAATTAAGCACATTCACACGTGTCATTTATGTCATTTTCACAGCGTATGTTTTAGTGTTCATGGCTAGCATTGTAAAAGTGGATTTTTGAGACTGCAATGGCGACTGTCAAGCCCCCACCCCAATACTCAGATCTTAATTGGTCATTAGGGGAATCGTGTTGTGATATGTTGTTTACCGTCATGCATCATGGGTAATGACACCCTGTGCTTTTCAAGCGCAACTATGGGACAATCAAATTAAACACCCACAATACATCTGCGAAACTGTTTTTGTCTGAGTAGAAGAGCAGAAATATTGAGTCTATGTACAAATAACTAACCACTAAAGCATATTATAGAGGTTTGAATAACTTTCTATGAATTGCAATCTGTTAAAGAAGTTAGATGTGGAATGTCAGTGTACATGGCAATATGTAAGGATCATATGCACATTATTAATCAAAACATTTTTTATTTGTAAATTAGGGTTAGTTCTACACATACAACAGGTTTTACCAAGTAAAACTCACTCACCTGCATCTCTGAACAGCATTAGTATCTCTGCTAAACGTGCCATCATGTTCTCGTCAGCAGTTTAACACATTTCTAAAGTGTCCACAGACAGCCGCTGTAATGGTCACTGCTCTCAGAAAGGCTCGTCTCTCCTCTGACCACCTCCCATTCCTCCCCCACTTGTCTTTTTTCTACACACATTCTGGAGGAGAGCAAACAGGGTTTGTATTGTCTGAGCACAGAGACACACACATCACTCTTCTTCATGTAAACACCCCAGACCAGCGGCTCCAAGTCTCAAACCTCTGTTTCCAACAATACAGCGTTTATTAGCCTTCTCACTGTGGGCCTGCACTGCATCACTCCAGCTGCTCAAGAGACGGATATTTCTGACATTTGAGGGCCCAAAGAGCCTCTTCTGTACTGACACACTGGCATTATGAAGCATGGATAGTTTGTCACTGTTCATAAAACACATAATATGGAGGGAGGGTGAGGAGGAGAGAGAGAGAACTTGAATAGAAGTAATGTTTGTTTAATTTAAATCTTTATAAATGTTAACCTTTTGGGGGAATAACCCTTATTTTAATGATAACCATTATTAATTTCAATGGCTGATGTTTAAAGAGAAACTGAGCACATTACCTGCATTTGAGCCTGAAGTGTCTAGATCAGGGGTCACCAACCCTGTTCCTGGAGAGCTACCTTCCTGCAGATTTAAGTTGTAACCCTGACCAAACAAACTTGTTTGTAATTATCAAGCTTCTTAATAAATATCGCTGCTTTAGGTACTATTAATTGGTTCAGGTGTGTTTGATCAGAGTTGGGACTGAATTCTACAGGAAGGTAGCTCTCCAGGAACAGGGTCGGTGACCCCTGATCTAGATTATAATGAATAAAACGGTTTATGAAATGCATTAAGGGCACAAATAAAGGGCAGTGATGACAGTCTAAGTCTTCTATGAAGTGTGTCTGCTGACAGCTAATGCAGACACACCTAAACACAACTGGGTAAACAGAAAGCAAAGCGTTTCTAAAAGTATTTTTTCCTGAACTTGAAAGTAAAAAAGGACTAACAGAACTGCAGGGCTACACGCAATATTAAACTAGCGTGCACACACTCAGATTAGAGAAAGCTGAGAATTCAAGCTACTTACCTTTGCAAGACTGAAAGACATGAAAGCAGTGTCCAATTTTACTTTCCATACACCCAGTTGTGTTGGGATTGTGTGTGCAGACTGATAGCGGACACACTTCATGGCGGGGGAACTGGAATTCCAGAACAGAATCGACTGTTACACTGGACCACGGGCAGGCAGAAACACAACCATAACACAGGCTATGGTCAGAGCTGGTCGCATACAACCACAACGAAACCACAGACCAGATCCACACAGCCAGCAGACAGTCATAAAAGGTGTAAACAGTCCAATCTGCAACGGAGAATCAAAGTGGATAGAAACATTTAGAATTAAGAGTAGAGCAAAACAAGTGTTTGCAAAAGTATGAGTGCTGAGAGAAGCAAACGCGCGTGTGGAAACCAGCTTCAGGTGCAGCGTAATCAATTGCGAGCCCTGGGCTTGTGAGAGATCAGGAGTTAGACTAGAGAGACCTCTGCTGGCCCGTAAGGGGAATTGCTAGCACGAGACAACAGCTGTGAAAGCAGTGTTACACTAAAGCATTAATTATTATTGCTTATCCCTTAATCTGAGAAATTGTTTGTTACAAATCTGGCAGCACCTCCCACTCCTCAACAGCAGACTCATGAACATTTGATGTGCCTATATTCTTACATTAGGAAAAAACTATTCAGATTTCCTCCGTTTGGTGTATTTTCATAATTAATCAGACTAACATGATTCCAGCTTACAGTGTGACATGGAAGTCATGTTCATGCGCTGACAAACTACTCTGTAAAACAAAGACAAAACACTGCTCAACTGTGCTTTAGTTAGTTAAAATCCTCGAGAGAATGAACGCTTGTTTTAACAGCTGGACTTTAAGCGATAACTCACACAAAATAGAAATTTACCCAGTCCCAAGTTAACTGGTTCTTGTTTTCTGCTGAACACAAAAGATTTCTGGATAACCTGTAACCATTGACTTCCATAGAGAGAAAAACAAACCCCATGGAAGTCAATAGTTACAGATTTCTAGCGCTGTTTAAAACATCTTTGGGTTCAACAGAAGGATGAAACTCAAACATGTTTGGAACAAGTGAAGGATGAGTAAAAGAGGACAGAATTAACATTGTGTGAACTATCCTTTTAAACACATTAACATGTAAACACAGTACACATGGTGTTCTACTATGTATGTCTGTATGAATGATGAGATGATGAACACTCTGGATGGGGTAAGATGTGGACTTTTCCATCGATGCAGATAATTTCTATGGAAACTTGATAGTAAGGGTCCTCGTGAGAGACATCCTATTGAACAAAGAAAACAGAATGCAAATATGATGATACTAGTTAAAGAACTCATTGCTCAAAGCAGAAAATGGCAGAATAAAATAGAAGATGAAAATAGGCAATAGGTAGACTCATGTACATAAACAACCCACCTCTGTCTGATGTAAGAGCTCAGCCAAAAGCTGACCAGTAATTTTAAGAGCATTGTGGAAGCTCTGTCAGATTTTAAGCAGCACTTGATTGAAATTGAAATAAACCTGAAATATAAAACAAAATTAAACAGTTATGTTCCTTGTGTATTTCAGTCCTGTGTGCTTTGAAAGTTACAATGTTTAAGAGCACATGACTTTGATTTACTTTTAAATGTACAGTGTGCAAGAGAATTAAATAATAAACCTCAGAACAATCCTCAGGAAAGCCACATGACGGACCGCTGAACTCAACTGCATCTGCACCCGCCAGTAGAGCAGGATCAGTGTGAATATAAAAGAGCTCTTTTAAGGCAATAAAATATTTTGTAAAAATAAAAAACAATTGCTGTTGCAAACAAGGAAACAGAACAATTCTGGCTCATAGTTTCCATTTGTTAGTCTTTTTCACAGTTAAAAGTACAATACTTAAATTTCTAATGCACGCCTACTGTCATCTGAAACAAAAGAAAACAGTCAGAATGCATTTGTGTAATTGCATTAATTGTTCATTCAGCTTATTCTGTTCAAACAACGACTGCATTAATATTAAACATTTTAAAGTTTTTTTTTAAATTTACTCACCAAAATAAGTTATGATTGTCCTCACATCCTGTCTGCTCCACTGGAACCACAGCGTACTGTATGTGACCAACATAGTGTTGAACAGGACAGTGTGAAGCCTAATCCAGCGCAAAACTGTGATATAAAAGCTTAAAATAGCACGGACTGTTTAAAGTATGCTCTATGATTGCAAATAATCAGTTCATGAAAAAAGTGATAACACACAGCTGAAATGGGCGTGTAATCGCCTCACCAGTCAAACAGCATACAGTCACATTCTAAGCTGTTTGCGAGAGTTCAGACTGGATGTCGTTTCCATATTAACCGTGCAGGCAGGGCTAACAAATGCGCATCAGCTTTGAATGTGTCGAGTGAAATAAACGCTTGTTGTGAAGTGAAAATGTCACGACTGTATTAAAGCATGTTTTCACGCAGTAGATCGTCTGCGGAACACGCTTCAGACATATTTAAAAAGGGATCGTGTCCACCACTCAAACCTTGCAGGTTAACCAGTGAGCTCACATGCTAAATACACACAGCAGGTGTTTAAACAGGACCAGTGCATTTAAAGCGAAACATACTTAAAGCAGAGGTTTCCTGTATTCACAAAGAGATGAAAATAAACTGGATAAAATGTTTACTGTATACTCACCACAAGTCTGAATTCTCCTGCTGCTGCAGCCACCAAGTCAGCAAGTCGGGTTGGGGCAGGGGTCAGTCAAAAACTTTGAAAACATTAGTCTACAAAGTTATTTATACAATAAACTGTGTCTACAAAAAAGTAGAATTCGCTTAAAAGGTTAAAGTAATGAACCAAATATTAAATTAAGCACTTTGCACTTAAACTGGATAATTAGACATGAAATCCAGGCTAACAGTGCTGGAGTGAGTGTCCAGTGAGCTTGGTGTAGGTTAGTAAAGTTTGACTTACCAGTCAGTCCGATGCATCTTGGAGTTCTGACAGGAGTCCATCCTGTCTGGGGTGCAGACGGTCAACACAGCCTTGGATGCACCTAGAAAACAGTCCAGTTACCAAAGCAGTCTCTTCGTCACAGCTAAAAGATGCACAGTTGATCAGAGTATCAGCATTAAGCTGCAAACTTGGACATTAGTTGAGTTCATCAAGCACAACTGTCCTCTCCCAGAACCAAGTATGCAGAGCAGTGACATCCAGACAAAGAAGTCTGGTTATACCTGCCGGTCACTTGACAACTCGTTCAGCATTCTGAGCAATGATTTCAGGAGAAAGTTTGCGCGCGAACCTTCCTTTGTCTCGAGGCTGCTCGTATGCAAATTTGAGTGTCCGCCCAAAGCATGCGGACAGGCATTTAATACAGGGGATTAAAGAATAAAGCAATGCTAGTTATGATCTTGCTCTATGCATCATGTGTTGTAAAATGTCAGCAGAAACCCATCGGTACCAAACATGGGGGGTTTAAAAGTACATCAACATAATTTTTCACATCCTCATAATATTGATGCTTCAAAAAGGCCTAAAAGGAACAGGCATACAGTTTATAAGAGAGGTTACACAGGTAAGAAAACTCAGAAATGAGATACAAAGTTTACAAAACATAACACTTTAGTTTTGTGCTGTTTCAGGATTTCTAAGTGCATTTTCTTTCTGCCAGAACAGCCTCGTGGTGTGTGTGTGTGTGTGTGTGTGTGTGTGTGTGTGTATTTGGGCAGGAATGTCTTTGAAGCTCTAGGCTTAGTAATCCAGGGACGCTGGAGAGATAAAGTCTGTCGGGGGTACCCAGACTTTTTGGAGCCAAGAGTCGTGAAACCCTCCTGCTGACTAAAGCCAGATTGTGATAAAATCAATAAGTAATTTTATCTGTGGACTGTACGCTACACAGTACACAAAGGATTAAAAGTGTAAACTGTTTTTCATTATTTGGTACTAGTGGTACGTGTACCAGTTTGAGAACCACTGGCACAGACAGTACACCTATTTCCAAAATTTTTGCCAGACAGTACTCAATGTGATTTGCAGTGGTCTCATAATAAAGTTAACCCTTTAGGAGAGATTTCTGATGACTGGTTTAAAATCTTTCCAGAACCTTTACTCAATATAATTTGCCAGGCAGCTGCTTTGAGGTTTATTCACATTAAATCAGCTCTTTTTGGCAGCTCAGTGCTCCGGGCATATGGGTTACCTTGGAAATCTCAACGACCTATTCACTCATTGCATAAATGAATTCTTCCTTCTTTGGAATCTCCCTTATCTGCTTCAGTTTCTTGAGCATTTATATAAAGTTCTATCTATTATAACTGTTCGGGCTAAGGATCTTTGAGCATGTGCATGCTTTATTTTCACATCAGGTATGAGAGGTTTAAATCAGCTCAGTTTTCAGAGATTTATTTCGGTGTTTAATTTTCACTGCTGAGTCCAAACAATGAAGAGAAAATCCATCCATGCTCAACTACACAAGCCCCAAACCAAGCGAGCCAGTTTGCCAACCGACCAAAGTAAAGGGGAAAAAATAACCTCAAACCAGGCTCAGTTGGGCATGACCATTTCTCCTCTGGCCAAACTTCCTGTACAGAGCTGCAGTCTAGGCACCGGATGCTGAAGAATGGTGGACATCCATTGTGGAGTTGCTGCAGATGGGAGAGGTCAGCAGCTGGTGTACAGACTGACCCTTCAGGATCAATACGGAGACTCATTGGTCACTATAGGGTCTTAAAGGAATCAATCTCATGCTCAATAATACACCAGGAGCTCCCTCAAATACTGGGCAGCTAAGGCATTGAGGGCTTTGTAGGTAAACCATAACATTGTAAATTAAATATTTAATAGGGAGTCAATGCACTGATAAAACAACTGGAGTAATTTGATTTCTTAGTTCTAGAAAGCACTCTAGCAGCTGCATTTTGAACCAGCTGCAGTTTGTTAGTAATGCCAGCAGGGCATCCGCCTATAGTAACTCATTACAGTAGTCTAACCGAGAGGTCATGAAAGCATGAATAAGCTGTTCTGCATAAGTTATTGATCGCTTGTCAAATTTAGGCAACATTAAGATGGAGAAATTAAGCTTTACAGATGCTTAATCTGGCCTTACTCAGGTTGCTCTAAGAAAAAGCCCCCAAATTACTGACTGAAGATGAGGACTAGGTTAGGGCACACTTGTCAGCTCTACAAAGCTGACCAATCACAGCTTGCTCTATTCATTGAGACTGCCACAGCAAGGGCTATAACCATGCTCAGGCTGTGCTGAAGCATACTTGTGTGCTTGATGCAGAAGTATAAATGCTTCTTTAGGAGTGCTGTTTCTGTGCTATGATATTCTCTACATTCAGATTATTTTTTCATAAACTTTAGCTGCTTTTCCACTCATGCTGAATGGTTCTCTAAATGGAACTGCTCCATTTTTGTGCCAAACTGGGCCAGGCAGCACTAATACGGTTTTATTTTCCACTCATGCTGCAACAGCTCTTTGAAACATTACACAACCCATCAGTAGTTGCCTTTAATGCAATGTAAACCGCTCCCTTTGTTCAATTAAACTCAATAGCTGAAACAACTTTTAAGTAAATAAAAACAAAAGCAACCAAGTGACTAAACACTGCTATGCCGCTCTATCATATTGGGGTGCTACATATAGGTACATGTTACAGCACCTTTTTTAGAGGTCATATGTTGTGCGCCTCTGGCTAAATTTTATTTGGAGGGGAAATGATAAATGTAACAATTGAATGTTTGCAGGGGGAATAACCGCATTTAAGATCTCTGAACATGACATAAAATCAAACTATGATAATGCAACAATAGTGCATTTGTATTATTAAATTCATTCATGTGACTAGTTTATTAGAGCATATATAGACTAAGAAATCATACAACAGTATCTTGGACAGCAGAGCCACTCTGTAAAGCTTTAGAGCCCAAAAAGTCCAAAACAATATTGAAAGTTGACTTTCTACCATAGTCTTTGATAAGCATTTGCATTTGCATTTTGCTTTTTGATGCGCAGCAGTAAAGTCTCTGTGCATGTAGTTATTGGTTTAATTCTCATCTGGATCAGAGCGATTTGTGCTACCAATTACAGCGCTGCGTGCAATAAACTTGCGTCAGTCAGGCGAATTAAAGGTCTCAATTGCTTAATGTCAATCAAATTATTAAACTCTAGCCATTAATAAAATAATAGGCTATTTCATTATTTTAGATGACTGGTAAGATAAAATAAACCATGAATATAATAAGTCAATGAAACGGTTCAGCACTGTTGTCTAACCGTGCTTAGAATTCCAGGCTGAGAACAGTTTGTAAGCATGCTACATGGTTCCAGCCTCAGTGGAGAAACAACTAACTGTACCGAAGCGTTCTTACAAAGGTTTGGTTCGATAGTGGGAAAGCGGTTATTTCTTTGTTAATAAGAAAAGTTGAGCAGATGACTTTTTTTGTTGTTGAATTTTTTATAGTATCTGTGATAGAAAATTAGACTATTTCAAACCTTCTTTTTCTAATTTAGCATTAAGCAGTTTTATTATTATTTTTTTAAAGAGGCTTGGTGACTGCTATTGTAAATTTTAGGAACTAATTCAAAAAGTAGGGATGAATTAAGCAATCAAACTAAACTTTGATCATCTTTATTACCCAGCATTTTGAATGTTGCATCTACTTTTTCTGGACTGGAATATTGCCTTGACCCCTACATGTAACCACAAGTTTTTTTTGCTTTGCTTTTAAATGAGTTTAGATAAAGCTTAGATCTATATAAAGGGGAGAATGAAATGGCAATTTAATCTTAACCTAAAAATTAACTAACTCTTTGCTCACCTCTGTGTCCTGTCCCATATGGACTGTGGATGGACTCAAGACTGGTGTGTGAACCTGAAGCCCAGAAAGGCTGGAGTGCATGGCCTAAAAAGGTCTAACATCCTTAGGTTCCTCTTTCTGAACTGTCATGTAGAAAAATATATAGCAGCAAATATGGCCTAACATCGGCAGTAACTAAAATTAATGCGGATGAAACAACCCTAACCAACCCCCACCCCTAAACAACAGTAAGCTTGGCATGTATTTGGATCATGTTCATACGTTTTATAAATTGAAACCGCTCTAACCCAACCAAAAGGAGTTTGATTATATGGATATTTTAATGTCAGATCATCTATTGCATCTTTCATTTGCATCATGGTTTCATTTGTATCTACATCTTGGTCATCTGGATTTCCTTAGTGCAATCTTTGAAAACTCTAATCAGTTTAACCATCCTTTCTCTCTCTCTCTTCGAACACTAGCCTTATCTTGGATCGATGTCATCTACTTGGATACTATGTCACTTGAATCATCATTTTTATTCCCATCTACACCAACGATGGATATTTCACCAAGATTGTTCAATGTTCAGTTCTTTCTTGCATGGTCTTAACCAGCATTTTGAATCCTCTTCATCTACTTTTTTTGTAGACCAAAATATACCACTGTCTTAGACCTTAAACTAACTACAAGGGTTTCTTAACCAATGCTAAACTAACTTCTCAGAGCAACAAATAATTTCTTAAAGCATTGAAGGAAAATTGACTAATCCTAACCCTTCTCTCAAACTCAACCCTAAAACCAGTTCCTAACCCTAACTCTAACCCTATTAACCCTAACCCTAACCTTAACCCTACTAGCCCTACTAAACCTACTAACCCTAACCCTACCAACTCTAACCCTAAAACCAGTTCCTAACCCTATTAACCCTAACCCTAACCCTAACCCTACCAACCCTAACCCTAACCCTAACCCTAAAAACCAGTTCCTAAACCTAACTCTAACCCTATTAACCCTAACCCTAACCCTAACCCTAACCCCACTAACCCTACTAACCCTACTAACCCTAACCCTACCAACCCTAACCCTAAAACCAGTTCCTAACCCTAACCCTAACCCTAACCCTACTAACTCTAACCCTAACCCTAACCCTAACCCTAACCCTAACCCTACTAACCCTAACCCTAAAACCAGTATCCAACCCTAACCCTAACCCTAACCCTAACCCGGTTATGCACGGTCCATCGACATCAACTGCCCGCCACGCCCCGTGGCGTTAGGGTTAGGGTGAAGAAAAATCCAGAGGTTGGACTGAGTCAGGGTTAGGGTTAGGTATAGGTGTCAATACGAGTTTCACCCTCATTATGTTTCACCCTCATTAGCATATTGGATCTGATTGGTTAGGGTTAGGGGAACGAAAAATCCAAAGGCCAGACTGTGTCCGGCCTTGGTTGTGCATTGTCCTACATTTCAACTGACCGCTTCGGATTCCATTTCGACTTCCTCCTTCGTCCAGACCCTCCTCCACTCCTGTTTCTAATTGTTGAATATCATGCTGTTTTATGTATTTTTTGTGAATAAATAAATAATTGTTTTATTTTTTGTTTTTTATTTTTTGATTACTTTGTTTATTTAATTTGTTTATTTGTTTAAAATTAGGTGTGTGTCTTTTATTTGTGTTTTTATTGTTTTATGTGTGCGTGTGTGTGCTTTTTTGTGTCCCTTCGTATATTTACTTTTGTGTTAAGATTCGAGTTAGGGTTTGTCGCGCCGTCCCCCGTGTTTGGGGTATGGTTCCTGTGATTTCAGGTCGTATTAAGAGGGGTTTTAGTGTCAGGGTTACTGACTTTAGGGTTAGGGTGAGTGTAGGGGTTGGGGTTGCATTTTAATTTTTGAAACTTAGGGTTAGTCGCGTAGTCAGGGTTAGGGTTAGGGTTAGGGTTAGGGTTAGGGTTAGGGTTAGGGTTAGGGTTAGGGTTAGGGTTAGGGTTAGGGTTAGGGTTAGGGTTAGGGTTAGGGTTAGGGTTAGGGTTAGGGTTAGGGTTAGGGTTAGGGTTAGGGTTAGGGTTAGGGTTAGGGTTAGGGTTAGGGTTAGGGTTAGGGTTAGGGTTAGGGTTAGGGTTAGGGTTAGGGTTAGGGTTAGGGTTAGGGTTAGGGTTAGGGTTAGGGTTAGGGTTAGGGTTAGGGTTAGGGTTAGGGTTAGGGTTAGGGTTAGGGTTAGGGTTAGGGTTAGGGTTAGGGTTAGGGTTAGGGTTAGGGTTAGGGTTAGGGTTAGGGTTAGGGTTAGGGTTAGGGTTAGGGTTAGGGTTAGGGTTAGGGTTAGGGTTAGGGTTAGGGTTAGGGTTAGGGTTAGGGTTAGGGTTAGGGTTAGGGTTAGGGTTAGGGTTAGGGTTAGGGTTAGGGTTAGGGTTAGGGTTAGGGTTAGGGTTAGGGTTAGGGTTAGGGTTAGGGTTAGGGTTAGGGTTAGGGTTAGGGTTAGGGTTAGGGTTAGGGTTAGGGTTAGGGTTAGGGTTAGGGTTAGGGTTAGGGTTAGGGTTAGGGTTAGGGTTAGGGTTAGGGTTAGGGTTAGGGTTAGGGTTAGGGTTAGGGTTAGGGTTAGGGTTAGGGTTAGGGTTAGGGTTAGGGTTAGGGTTAGGGTTAGGGTTAGGGTTAGGGTTAGGGTTAGGGTTAGGGTTAGGGTTAGGGTTAGGGTTAGGGTTAGGGTTAGGGTTAGGGTTAGGGTTAGGGTTAGGGTTAGGGTTAGGGTTAGGGTTAGGGTTAGGGTAGGGTTAGGGTTAGGGTTAGGGTTAGGGTTAGGGTTAGGGTTAGGGTTAGGGTTAGGGTTAGGGTTAGGGTTAGGGTTAGGGTTAGGGTTAGGGTTAGGGTTAGGGTTAGGGTTAGGGTTAGGGTTAGGGTTAGGGTTAGGGTTAGGGTTAGGGTTAGGGTTAGGGTTAGGGTTAGGGTTAGGGTTAGGGTTAGGGTTAGGGTTAGGGTTAGGGTTAGGGTTAGGGTTAGGGTTAGGGTTAGGGTTAGGGTTAGGGTTAGGGTTAGGGTTAGGGTTAGGGTTAGGGTTAGGGTTAGGGTTAGGGTTAGGGTTAGGGTTAGGGTTAGGGTTAGGGTTAGGGTTAGGGTTAGGGTTAGGGTTAGGGTTAGGGTTAGGGTTAGGGTTAGGGTTAGGGTTAGGGTTAGGGTTAGGGTTAGGGTTAGGGTTAGGGTTAGGGTTAGGGTTAGGGTTAGGGTTAGGGTTAGGGTTAGGGTTAGGGTTAGGGTTAGGGTTAGGGTTAGGGTTAGGGTTAGGGTTAGGGTTAGGGTTAGGGTTAGGGTTAGGGTTAGGGTTAGGGTTAGGGTTAGGGTTAGGGTTAGGGTTAGGGTTAGGGTTAGGGTTAGGGTTAGGGTTAGGGTTAGGGTTAGGGTTAGGGTTAGGGTTAGGGTTAGGGTTAGGGTTAGGGTTAGGGTTAGGGTTAGGGTTAGGGTTAGGGGTTAGGGTTAGGGTTAGGGTTAGGGTTAGGGTTAGGGTTAGGGTTAGGGTTAGGGTTAGGGTTAGGGTTAGGGTTAGGGTTAGGGTTAGGGTTAGGGTTAGGGTTAGGGTTAGGGTTAGGGTTAGGGTTAGGGTTAGGGTTAGGGTTAGGGTTAGGGTTAGGGTTAGGGTTAGGGTTAGGGTTAGGGTTAGGGTTAGGGTTAGGGTTAGGGTTAGGGTTAGGGTTAGGGTTAGGGTTAGGGTTAGGGTTAGGGTTAGGGTTAGGGTTAGGGTTAGGTTAGGGTTAGGGTTAGGGTTAGGGTTAGGGTTAGGGTTAGGGTTAGGGTTAGGGTTAGGGTTAGGGTTAGGGTTAGGGTTAGGGTTAGGGTTAGGGTTAGGGTTAGGGTTAGGGTTAGGGTTAGGGTTAGGGTTAGGGTTAGGGTTAGGGTTAGGGTTAGGGTTAGGGTTAGGGTTAGGGTTAGGGTTAGGGTTAGGGTTAGGGTTAGGGTTAGGGTTAGGGTTAGGGTTAGGGTTAGGGTTAGGGTTAGGGTTAGGGTTAGGGTTAGGGTTAGGGTTAGGGTTAGGGTTAGGGTTAGGGTTAGGGTTAGGGTTAGGTTAGGGTTAGGGTTAGGGTTAGGGTTAGGGTTAGGGTTAGGGTTAGGGTTAGGGTTAGGGTTAGGGTTAGGGTTAGGGTTAGGGTTAGGGTTAGGGTTAGGGTTAGGGTTAGGGTTAGGGTTAGGGTTAGGGTTAGGGTTAGGGTTAGGGTTAGGGTTAGGGTTAGGGTTAGGGTTAGGGTTAGGGTTAGGGTTAGGGTTAGGGTTAGGGTTAGGGTTAGGGTTAGGGTTAGGGTTAGGGTTAGGGTTAGGGTTAGGGTTAGGGTTAGGGTTAGGGTTAGGGTTAGGGTTAGGGTTAGGGTTAGGGTTAGGGTTAGGGTTAGGGTTAGGGTTAGGGTTAGGGTTAGGGTTAGGGTTAGGGTTAGGGTTAGGGTTAGGGTTAGGGTTAGGGTTAGGGTTAGGGTTAGGGTTAGGGTTAGGGTTAGGGTTAGGGTTAGGGTTAGGGTTAGGGTTAGGGTTAGGGTTAGGGTTAGGGTTAGGGTTAGGGTTAGGGTTAGGGTTAGGGTTAGGGTTAGGGTTAGGGTTAGGGTTAGGGTTAGGGTTAGGGTTAGGGTTAGGGTTAGGGTTAGGGTTAGGGTTAGGGTTAGGGTTAGGGTTAGGGTTAGGGTTAGGGTTAGGGTTAGGGTTAGGGTTAGGGTTAGGGTTAGGGTTAGGGTTAGGGTTAGGGTTAGGGTTAGGGTTAGGGTTAGGGTTAGGGTTAGGGTTAGGGTTAGGGTTAGGGTTAGGGTTAGGGTTAGGGTTAGGGTTAGGGTTAGGGTTAGGGTTAGGGTTAGGGTTAGGGTTAGGGTTAGGGTTAGGKTTAGGGTTAGGGTTAGGGTTAGGGTTAGGGTTAGGGTTAGGGTTAGGGTTAGGGTTAGGGKTAGGGTTAGGGTTAGGGTTAGGGTTAGGGTTAGGGTTAGGGTTAGGGTTAGGGTTAGGGTTAGGGTTAGGGTTAGGGTTAGGGTTAGGGTTAGGGTTAGGGTTAGGGTTAGGGTTAGGGTTAGGGTTAGGGTTAGGGTTAGGGTTAGGGTTAGGGTTAGGGTTAGGGTTAGGGTTAGGGTTAGGGTTAGGGTTAGGGTTAGGGTTAGGGTTAGGGTTAGGGTTAGGGTTAGGGTTAGGGTTAGGGTTAGGGTTAGGGTTAGGGTTAGGGTTAGGGTTAGGGTTAGGGTTAGGGTTAGGGTTAGGGTTAGGGTTAGGGTTAGGGTTAGGGTTAGGGTTAGGGTTAGGGTTAGGGTTAGGGTTAGGGTTAGGGTTAGGGTTAGGGTTAGGGTTAGGGTTAGGGTTAGGGTTAGGGTTAGGGTTAGGGTTAGGGTTAGGGTTAGGTTAGGGTTAGGGTTAGGGTTAGGGTTAGGGTTAGGGTTAGGGTTAGGGTTAGGGTTAGGGTTAGGGTTAGGGTTAGGGTTAGGGTTAGGGTTAGGGTTAGGGTTAGGGTTAGGGTTAGGGTTAGGGTTAGGGTTAGGGTTAGGGTTAGGGTTAGGGTTAGGGTTAGGGTTAGGGTTAGGGTTAGGGTTAGGGTTAGGGTTAGGGTTAGGGTTAGGGTTAGGGTTAGGGTTAGGGTTAGGGTTAGGGTTAGGGTTAGGGTTAGGGTTAGGGTTAGGGTTAGGGTTAGGGTTAGGGTTAGGGTTAGGGTTAGGGTTAGGGTTAGGGTTAGGGTTAGGGTTAGGGTTAGGGTTAGGGTTAGGGTTAGGGTTAGGGTTAGGGTTAGGGTTAGGGTTAGGGTTAGGGTTAGGGTTAGGGTTAGGGTTAGGGTTAGGGTTAGGGTTAGGGTTAGGGTTAGGGTTAGGGTTAGGGTTAGGGTTAGGGTTAGGGTTAGGGTTAGGGTTAGGGTTAGGGTTAGGGTTAGGGTTAGGGTTAGGGTTAGGGTTAGGGTTAGGGTTAGGGTTAGGGTTAGGGTTAGGGTTAGGGTTAGGGTTAGGGTTAGGGTTAGGGTTAGGGTTAGGGTTAGGGTTAGGGTTAGGGTTAGGGTTAGGGTTAGGGTTAGGGTTAGGGTTAGGGTTAGGGTTAGGGTTAGGGTTAGGGTTAGGGTTAGGGTTAGGGTTAGGGTTAGGGTTAGGGTTAGGGTTAGGGTTAGGGTTAGGGTTAGGGTTAGGGTTAGGGTTAGGGTTAGGGTTAGGGTTAGGGTTAGGGTTAGGGTTAGGGTTAGGGTTAGGGTTAGGGTTAGGGTTAGGGTTAGGGTTAGGGTTAGGGTTAGGGTTAGGGTTAGGGTTAGGGTTAGGGTTAGGGTTAGGGTTAGGGTTAGGGTTAGGGTTAGGGTTAGGGTTAGGGTTAGGGTTAGGGTTAGGGTTAGGGTTAGGGTTAGGGTTAGGGTTAGGGTTAGGGTTAGGGTTAGGGTTAGGGTTAGGGTTAGGGTTAGGGTTAGGGTTAGGGTTAGGGTTAGGGTTAGGGTTAGGGTTAGGGTTAGGGTTAGGGTTAGGGTTAGGGTTAGGGTTAGGGTTAGGGTTAGGGTTAGGGTTAGGGTTAGGGTTAGGGTTAGGGTTAGGGTTAGGGTTAGGGTTAGGGTTAGGGTTAGGGTTAGGGTTAGGGTTAGGGTTAGGGTTAGGGTTAGGGTTAGGGTTAGGGTTAGGGTTAGGGTTAGGGTTAGGGTTAGGGTTAGGGTTAGGGTTAGGGTTAGGGTTAGGGTTAGGGTTAGGKTAGGGTTAGGGTTAGGGTTAGGGTTAGGGTTAGGGTTAGGGTTAGGGTTAGGGTTAGGGTTAGGGTTAGGGTTAGGGTTAGGGTTAGGGTTAGGGTTAGGGTTAGGGTTAGGGTTAGGGTTAGGGTTAGGGTTAGGGTTAGGGTTAGGGTTAGGGTTAGGGTTAGGGTTAGGGTTAGGGTTAGGGTTAGGGTTAGGGTTAGGGTTAGGGTTAGGGTTAGGGTTAGGGTTAGGGTTAGGGTTAGGGTTAGGGTTAGGGTTAGGGTTAGGGTTAGGGTTAGGGTTAGGGTTAGGGTTAGGGTTAGGGTTAGGGTTAGGGTTAGGGTTAGGGTTAGGGTTAGGGTTAGGGTTAGGGTTAGGGTTAGGGTTAGGGTTAGGGTTAGGGTTAGGGTTAGGGTTAGGGTTAGGGTTAGGGTTAGGGTTAGGGTTAGGGTTAGGGTTAGGGTTAGGGTTAGGGTTAGGGTTAGGGTTAGGGTTAGGGTTAGGGTTAGGGTTAGGGTTAGGGTTAGGGTTAGGGTTAGGGTTAGGGTTAGGGTTAGGGTTAGGGTTAGGGTTAGGGTTAGGGTTAGGGTTAGGGTTAGGGTTAGGGTTAGGGTTAGGGTTAGGGTTAGGGTTAGGGTTAGGGTTAGGGTTAGGGTTAGGGTTAGGGTTAGGGTTAGGGTTAGGGTTAGGGTTAGGGTTAGGGTTAGGGTTAGGGTTAGGGTTAGGGTTAGGGTTAGGGTTAGGGTTAGGGTTAGGGTTAGGGTTAGGGTTAGGGTTAGGGTTAGGGTTAGGGTTAGGGTTAGGGTTAGGGTTAGGGTTAGGGTTAGGGTTAGGGTTAGGGTTAGGGTTAGGGTTAGGGTTAGGGTTAGGGTTAGGGTTAGGGTTAGGGTTAGGGTTAGGGTTAGGGTTAGGGTTAGGGTTAGGGTTAGGGTTAGGGTTAGGGTTAGGGTTAGGGTTAGGGTTAGGGTTAGGGTTAGGGTTAGGGTTAGGGTTAGGGTTAGGGTTAGGGTTAGGGTTAGGGTTAGGGTTAGGGTTAGGGTTAGGGTTAGGGTTAGGGTTAGGGTTAGGGTTAGGGTTAGGGTTAGGGTTAGGGTTAGGGTTAGGGTTAGGGTTAGGGTTAGGGTTAGGGTTAGGGTTAGGGTTAGGGTTAGGGTTAGGGTTAGGGTTAGGGTTAGGGTT
>NC_133199.1:0-2500 GCF_049306965.1 Danio rerio | reverse complement strand
TAGGGTTAGGGTTAGGGTTAGGGTTAGGGTTAGGGTTAGGGTTAGGGTTAGGGTTAGGGTTAGGGTTAGGGTTAGGGTTAGGTTAGGGTTAGGGTTAGGGTTAGGGTTAGGGTTAGGGTTAGGGTTAGGGTTAGGGTTAGGGTTAGGGTTAGGGTTAGGGTTAGGGTTAGGGTTAGGGTTAGGGTTAGGGTTAGGGTTAGGGTTAGGGTTAGGGTTAGGGTTAGGGTTAGGTTGGGTTAGGGTTAGGGTTAGGGTTAGGGTTAGGGTTAGGGTTAGGGTTAGGGTTAGGGTTAGGGTTAGGGTTAGGGTTAGGGTTAGGGTTAGGTTAGGGTTAGGGTTAGGGTTAGGTTAGGGTTAGGGTTAGGGTTAGGGTTAGGGTTAGGGTTAGGGTTAGGGTTAGGGTTAGGGTTAGGGTTAGGGTTAGGGTTAGGGTTAGGGTTAGGGTTAGGGTTAGGGTTAGGGTTAGGGTTAGGGTTAGGGTTAGGGTTAGGGTTAGGGTTAGGGTTAGGGTTAGGGTTAGGTTAGGGTTAGGGTTAGGGTTAGGGTTAGGGTTAGGGTTAGGGTTAGGGTAGGGTTAGGGTTAGGGTAGGGTTAGGGTTAGGGTTAGGGTTAGGGTTAGGGTTAGGGTTAGGGTTAGGGTTAGGGTTAGGGTTAGGGTTAGGGTTAGGGTTAGGGTTAGGGTTAGGGTTAGGTTAGGGTTAGGTTAGGGTTAGGGTTAGGGTTAGGGTTAGGGTTAGGGTTAGGGTTAGGGTTAGGGTTAGGGTTAGGGTTAGGGTTAGGGTTAGGGTTAGGGTTAGGGTTAGGGTTAGGGTTAGGGTTAGGGTTAGGGTTAGGGTTAGGGTTAGGGTAGGGTTAGGTTAGGGTTAGGGTTAGGGTTAGGGTTAGGGTTAGGGTTAGGGTTAGGGTTAGGGTTAGGGTTAGGGTTAGGGTTAGGGTTAGGGTTAGGGTTAGGGTTAGGGTTAGGGTTAGGGTTAGGGTTAGGGTTAGGGTTAGGGTTAGGGTTAGGGTTAGGGTTAGGTTAGGGTTAGGGTTAGGGTTAGGGTTAGGGTTAGGGTTAGGGTTAGGGTTAGGGTTAGGGTTAGGGTTAGGTTAGGGTTAGGGTTAGGGTTAGGGTTAGGGTTAGGGTTAGGTTAGGGTTAGGGTTAGGGTTAGGTAGGTTAGGGTTAGGGTTAGGGTGTTAGGGTTAGGGTTAGGGTTAGGGTTAGGGTTAGGGTTAGGGTTAGGGTTAGGGTTAGGGTTAGGTTAGGGTTAGGGTTAGGGTTAGGGTTAGGGTTAGGGTTAGGGTTAGGGTTGGTTAGGTTAGGGTTAGGGTTAGGGTTAGGGTTAGGGTTAGGGTTAGGGTTGGGTTAGGGTTAGGGTTAGGGTTAGGGTTAGGGTTAGGGTTAGGTTAGGGTTTGGGTTAGGGTTAGGGTTAGGGTTAGGGTTAGGGTTAGGGTTAGGGTTAGGGTTAGGGTTAGGGTTAGGGTTAGGGTTAGGGTTAGGTTAGGGTTAGGGTTAGGGTTAGGGTTAGGGTTAGGGTTAGGGTTAGGGTTAGGGTTAGGTAGGTTAGGGTTAGGGTTAGGGTTAGGGTTAGGTTAGGGTTAGGGTTAGGGTTAGGGTTAGGGTTAGGGTTAGGTTAGGGTTAGGGTTAGGGTTAGGGTTAGGGTTAGGGTTAGGGTTAGGGTTAGGGTTAGGGTTAGGGTTAGGGTTAGGGTTAGGGTTAACCACTGAGCCACTGTGCCATCCAAATATAAATCGTAGTTTATTTAAGTGTCTTGATCACTGATGACTACCACTAAAATGAATTAGTCACTTGTTCAGTTTACTTAAAGAAATTAAATGAATCTAAAATGAATTCATCCAGTCATAATAACTTAAACTAATAAGATTGCTGAAGTAGCATTGCATTAATAGATCTAATAAGCCTGGAGGCTAATATTATGCCTCATATTTACATAATAATACTGTGATGATTAATATTGCTAATATTTCCCCTTCATAGACCCCTGTGCATGCTTTATTTTCCAAATCAAATCGAACTAGACTAAATCAGGGAATGAACATGCTGTCAATTGAGCAGTTTCAGCTCTATCTATTAATAAATAAAAGAAAGATTGTCATGTCTGCTCATCTATTATTCACTTACTTGTCCTGGAATTTCAGGTTTGGTCCTGGTATCGTTTTAGCTTTGGTGTTGAGATATTTCCGTCAGGTATGGATTCATAAAGTTCACAGTTTTTGTGTGGAGACAACACTGCATGAATTGTTTGAGTAGAGATCATGTTTCCATAATGCGGAAATCAAGTTCATCCACAGAGTTATTCTCTCAGAGTGATAGCGTTTCTTTATAAAAGAGGAGAACATTTACAGAGAGATTGATTACAGCAGGATTCAGCAGAGATCTCCCCCTCAGGCGCTGTGTTACTAACTCACATGTGCTCATCTCTTTATTTTTGATGTCATTAACTGGAAACATAAATATAAATGCATGTTTAAAACAAATGAACATATATAAACCTGG
>NC_133198.1:50420000-50452500 GCF_049306965.1 Danio rerio | reverse complement strand
TAACCCTAACCCTAACCCTAACCCTAACCCTAACCCTAACCCTAACCCTAACCCTAACCCTAACCCTAACCCTAACCCTAACCCTAACCCTAACCCTAACCCTAACCCTAACCCTAACCCTAACCCTAACCCTAACCCTAACCCTAACCCTAACCCTAACCCTAACCCTAACCCTAACCCTAACCCTAACCCTAACCCTAACCCTAACCCTAACCCTAACCCTAACCCTAACCCTAACCCTAACCCTAACCCTAACCCTAACCCTAACCCTAACCCTAACCCTAACCCTAACCCTAACCCTAACCCTAACCCTAACCCTAACCCTAACCCTAACCCTAACCCTAACCCTAACCCTAACCCTAACCCTAACCCTAACCCTAACCCTAACCCTAACCCTAACCCTAACCCTAACCCTAACCCTAACCCTAACCCTAACCCTAACCCTAACCCTAACCCTAACCCTAACCCTAACCCTAACCCTAACCCTAACCCTAACCCTAACCCTAACCCTAACCCTAACCCTAACCCTAACCCTAACCCTAACCCTAACCCTAACCCTAACCCTAACCCTAACCCTAACCCTAACCCTAACCCTAACCCTAACCCTAACCCTAACCCTAACCCTAACCCTAACCCTAACCCTAACCCTAACCCTAACCCTAACCCTAACCCTAACCCTAACCCTAACCCTAACCCTAACCCTAACCCTAACCCTAACCCTAACCCTAACCCTAACCCTAACCCTAACCCTAACCCTAACCCTAACCCTAACCCTAACCCTAACCCTAACCCTAACCCTAACCCTAACCCTAACCCTAACCCTAACCCTAACCCTAACCCTAACCCTAACCCTAACCCTAACCCTAACCCTAACCCTAACCCTAACCCTAACCCTAACCCTAACCCTAACCCTAACCCTAACCCTAACCCTAACCCTAACCCTAACCCTAACCCTAACCCTAACCCTAACCCTAACCCTAACCCTAACCCTAACCCTAACCCTAACCCTAACCCTAACCCTAACCCTAACCCTAACCCTAACCCTAACCCTAACCCTAACCCTAACCCTAACCCTAACCCTAACCCTAACCCTAACCCTAACCCTAACCCTAACCCTAACCCTAACCCTAACCCTAACCCTAACCCTAACCCTAACCCTAACCCTAACCCTAACCCTAACCCTAACCCTAACCCTAACCCTAACCCTAACCCTAACCCTAACCCTAACCCTAACCCTAACCCTAACCCTAACCCTAACCCTAACCCTAACCCTAACCCTAACCCTAACCCTAACCCTAACCCTAACCCTAACCCTAACCCTAACCCTAACCCTAACCCTAACCCTAACCCTAACCCTAACCCTAACCCTAACCCTAACCCTAATAACCCTAACCCTAACCCTAACCCTAACCCTAACCCTAACCCTAACCCTAACCCTAACCCTAACCCTAACCCTAACCCTAACCCTAACCCTAACCCTAACCCTAACCCTAACCCTAACCCTAACCCTAACCCTAACCCTAACCCTAACCCTAACCCTAACCCTAACCCTAACCCTAACCCTAACCCTAACCCTAACCCTAACCCTAACCCTAACCCTAACCCTAACCCTAACCCTAACCCTAACCCTAACCCTAACCCTAACCCTAACCCTAACCCTAACCCTAACCCTAACCCTAACCCTAACCCTAACCCTAACCCTAACCCTAACCCTAACCCTAACCCTAACCCTAACCCTAACCCTAACCCTAACCCTAACCCTAACCCTAACCCTAACCCTAACCCTAACCCTAACCCTAACCCTAACCCTAACCCTAACCCTAACCCTAACCCTAACCCTAACCCTAACCCTAACCCTAACCCTAACCCTAACCCTAACCCTAACCCTAACCCTAACCCTAACCCTAACCCTAACCCTAACCCTAACCCTAACCCTAACCCTAACCCTAACCCTAACCCTAACCCTAACCCTAACCCTAACCCTAACCCTAACCCTAACCCTAACCCTAACCCTAACCCTAACCCTAACCCTAACCCTAACCCTAACCCTAACCCTAACCCTAACCCTAACCCTAACCCTAACCCTAACCCTAACCCTAACCCTAACCCTAACCCTAACCCTAACCCTAACCCTAACCCTAACCCTAACCCTAACCCTAACCCTAACCCTAACCCYAACCCTAACCCTAACCCTAACCCTAACCCTAACCCTAACCCTAACCCTAACCCTAACCCTAACCCTAACCCTAACCCTAACCCTAACCCTAACCCTAACCCTAACCCTAACCCTAACCCTAACCCTAACCCTAACCCTAACCCTAACCCTAACCCTAACCCTAACCCTAACCCTAACCCTAACCCTAACCCTAACCCTAACCCTAACCCTAACCCTAACCCTAACCCTAACCCTAACCCTAACCCTAACCCTAACCCTAACCCTAACCCTAACCCTAACCCTAACCCTAACCCTAACCCTAACCCTAACCCTAACCCTAACCCTAACCCTAACCCTAACCCTAACCCTAACCCTAACCCTAACCCTAACCCTAACCCTAACCCTAACCCTAACCCTAACCCTAACCCTAACCCTAACCCTAACCCTAACCCTAACCCTAACCCTAACCCTAACCCTAACCCTAACCCTAACCCTAACCCTAACCCTAACCCTAACCCTAACCCTAACCCTAACCCTAACCCTAACCCTAACCCTAACCCTAACCCTAACCCTAACCCTAACCCTAACCCTAACCCTAACCCTAACCCTAACCCTAACCCTAACCCTAACCCTAACCCTAACCCTAACCCTAACCCTAACCCTAACCCTAACCCTAACCCTAACCCTAACCCTAACCCTAACCCTAACCCTAACCCTAACCCTAACCCTAACCCTAACCCTAACCCTAACCCTAACCCTAACCCTAACCCTAACCCTAACCCTAACCCTAACCCTAACCCTAACCCTAACCCTAACCCTAACCCTAACCCTAACCCTAACCCTAACCCTAACCCTAACCCTAACCCTAACCCTAACCCTAACCCTAACCCTAACCCTAACCCTAACCCTAACCCTAACCCTAACCCTAACCCTAACCCTAACCCTAACCCTAACCCTAACCCTAACCCTAACCCTAACCCTAACCCTAACCCTAACCCTAACCCTAACCCTAACCCTAACCCTAACCCTAACCCTAACCCTAACCCTAACCCTAACCCTAACCCTAACCCTAACCCTAACCCTAACCCTAACCCTAACCCTAACCCTAACCCTAACCCTAACCCTAACCCTAACCCTAACCCTAACCCTAACCCTAACCCTAACCCTAACCCTAACCCTAACCCTAACCCTAACCCTAACCCTAACCCTAACCCTAACCCTAACCCTAACCCTAACCCTAACCCTAACCCTAACCCTAACCCTAACCCTAACCCTAACCCTAACCCTAACCCTAACCCTAACCCTAACCCTAACCCTAACCCTAACCCTAACCCTAACCCTAACCCTAACCCTAACCCTAACCCTAACCCTAACCCTAACCCTAACCCTAACCCTAACCCTAACCCTAACCCTAACCCTAACCCTAACCCTAACCCTAACCCTAACCCTAACCCTAACCCTAACCCTAACCCTAACCCTAACCCTAACCCTAACCCTAACCCTAACCCTAACCCTAACCCTAACCCTAACCCTAACCCTAACCCTAACCCTAACCCTAACCCTAACCCTAACCCTAACCCTAACCCTAACCCTAACCCTAACCCTAACCCTAACCCTAACCCTAACCCTAACCCTAACCCTAACCCTAACCCTAACCCTAACCCTAACCCTAACCCTAACCCTAACCCTAACCCTAACCCTAACCCTAACCCTAACCCTAACCCTAACCCTAACCCTAACCCTAACCCTAACCCTAACCCTAACCCTAACCCTAACCCTAACCCTAACCCTAACCCTAACCCTAACCCTAACCCTAACCCTAACCCTAACCCTAACCCTAACCCTAACCCTAACCCTAACCCTAACCCTAACCCTAACCCTAACCCTAACCCTAACCCTAACCCTAACCCTAACCCTAACCCTAACCCTAACCCTAACCCTAACCCTAACCCTAACCCTAACCCTAACCCTAACCCTAACCCTAACCCTAACCCTAACCCTAACCCTAACCCTAACCCTAACCCTAACCCTAACCCTAACCCTAACCCTAACCCTAACCCTAACCCTAACCCTAACCCTAACCCTAACCCTAACCCTAACCCTAACCCTAACCCTAACCCTAACCCTAACCCTAACCCTAACCCTAACCCTAACCCTAACCCTAACCCTAACCCTAACCCTAACCCTAACCCTAACCCTAACCCTAACCCTAACCCTAACCCTAACCCTAACCCTAACCCTAACCCTAACCCTAACCCTAACCCTAACCCTAACCCTAACCCTAACCCTAACCCTAACCCTAACCCTAACCCTAACCCTAACCCTAACCCTAACCCTAACCCTAACCCTAACCCTAACCCTAACCCTAACCCTAACCCTAACCCTAACCCTAACCCTAACCCTAACCCTAACCCTAACCCTAACCCTAACCCTAACCCTAACCCTAACCCTAACCCTAACCCTAACCCTAACCCTAACCCTAACCCTAACCCTAACCCTAACCCTAACCCTAACCCTAACCCTAACCCTAACCCTAACCCTAACCCTAACCCTAACCCTAACCCTAACCCTAACCCTAACCCTAACCCTAACCCTAACCCTAACCCTAACCCTAACCCTAACCCTAACCCTAACCCTAACCCTAACCCTAACCCTAACCCTAACCCTAACCCTAACCCTAACCCCTAGTTGACTACCCCTAGTTGACTACCCCTAGTTGACTACCCCTAGTTGACTACCCCTAGTTGACTACCCCTAGTTGACTACCCCTAGTTGACTACCCCTAGTTGACTACCCCTAGTTGACTACCCCTAGTTGACTACCCCTAGTTGACTACCCCTAGTTGACTACCCCTAGTTGACTACCCCTAGTTGACTACCCCTAGTTGACTACCCCTAGTTGACTACCCCTAGTTGACTACCCCTAGTTGACTACCCCTAGTTGACTACCCCTAGTTGACTACCCCTAGTTGACTACCCCTAGTTGACTACCCCTAGTTGACTACCCCTAGTTGACTACCCCTAGTTGACTACCCCTAGTTGACTACCCCTAGTTGACTACCCCTAGTTGACTACCCCTAGTTGACTACCCCTAGTTGACTACCCCTAGTTGACTACCCCTAGTTGACTACCCCTAGTTGACTACCCCTAGTTGACTACCCCTAGTTGACTACCCCTAGTTGACTACCCCTAGTTGACTACCCCTAGTTGACTACCCCTAGTTGACTACCCCTAGTTGACTACCCCTAGTTGACTACCCCTAGTTGACTACCCCTAGTTGACTACCCCTAGTTGACTACCCCTAGTTGACTACCCCTAGTTGACTACCCCTAGTTGACTACCCCTAGTTGACTACCCCTAGTTGACTACCCCTAGTTGACTACCCCTAGTTGACTACCCCTAGTTGACTACCCCTAGTTGACTACCCCTAGTTGACTACCCCTAGTTGACTACCCCTAGTTGACTACCCCTAGTTGACTACCCCTAGTTGACTACCCCTAGTTGACTACCCCTAGTTGACTACCCCTAGTTGACTACCCCTAGTTGACTACCCCTAGTTGACTACCCCTAGTTGACTACCCCTAGTTGACTACCCCTAGTTGACTACCCCTAGTTGACTACCCCTAGTTGACTACCCCTAGTTGACTACCCCTAGTTGACTACCCCTAGTTGACTACCCCTAGTTGACTACCCCTAGTTGACTACCCCTAGTTGACTACCCCTAGTTGACTACCCCTAGTTGACTACCCCTAGTTGACTACCCCTAGTTGACTACCCCTAGTTGACTACCCCTAGTTGACTACCCCTAGTTGACTACCCCTAGTTGACTACCCCTAGTTGACTACCCCTAGTTGACTACCCCTAGTTGACTACCCCTAGTTGACTACCCCTAGTTGACTACCCCTAGTTGACTACCCCTAGTTGACTACCCCTAGTTGACTACCCCTAGTTGACTACCCCTAGTTGACTACCCCTAGTTGACTACCCCTAGTTGACTACCCCTAGTTGACTACCCCTAGTTGACTACCCCTAGTTGACTACCCCTAGTTGACTACCCCTAGTTGACTACCCCTAGTTGACTACCCCTAGTTGACTACCCCTAGTTGACTACCCCTAGTTGACTACCCCTAGTTGACTACCCCTAGTTGACTACCCCTAGTTGACTACCCCTAGTTGACTAGGTTGTTATATACAATTAGTTTGACTTAAGGGTAGACATGGTTTAGTCAATTTTCCTTCAATGCTTTAAAAAATGATTTGTTGCTTGAGAAGTTGTTTAGGATTGGTTAAGAAACCCTTGTGGTTAGTGTTAGGTTTAAGACAGTGGTATATTTTGGTCTACAAAAAAAGATGAAGAGGATTCAAAATGCTGGTTAAGATAATTCAAGAAAGAACTGAACATTGAACAATCTGGGTGAAAGATCCATGATTGGTGTGTGGATGGGAATAAATGATGATTCAAGTGACATAGTATCCAAGTAGATGACATCGATCCAAGATAAAGCAAGAAAAACATCAAAAAGCAGCATTTCCTCATGAGACCAGTGCATGTCCGCACGAGTGAGTGAGAGAGAGAGGGAGAGGCTCAGTCACAAGTCGGAGGGTGGGGCGGAGGTAAAAGGTGTCTGGCACAAGCTTCTCCACAGGAACAGAGAAGGCTCAGCTGAGTGAAAACACTTTACTGCATCACTATTTTTGTTAAATAGATTTTTGAACCTTAATTAGGTTCCAGATGCAGTTTATAAACTTGTAGCGTAGTTGAAGTGGAGTTTGATCGGGATATTCCATTACGCTGCATTTTTGACATCTGCAATCGGGTGCTCCGTTTACGCAACGTTAGCATGGTAATTTAGACAATAGACTGATGACAGAGTAACGTTAATGTTCGTTTATAAAGGTTAAAATGATGCTTGTGCAGTTGTGTCGAATAGTATGCACTTATGGGAGTTATATGGTACGTCTAAATTACTGTCTTTTGCAGACAGCAAGATATATGCTATAGGCTAGTTAACCTTAGCATAGCTTCCCGTCACTTTTTATTAACTCTAAACTCCTCATATACATTTGGGCACCCAGAAAGTCAAAAAGAGTGAGACTGCTGCTGAGCCATTTCTTGGTCCTCCACCAGTCAAAAAAAAAAATTCATGTTCTGTGTGGAAGCATTTTACAGTCAGTGGAGCTGCAGATAAAACAGTGACACTGTATAATGTGTGCAAAAGTGAAATCAGCAGGGTCAGAGATATCAAACATCTGTCAACATCTATGCGTAATCATTCATTTCTTTTTGGCTTCGTCCCTTTATCAATCTGGGGTTGCCACAGTAAATATATTTCTGCTATTGTAATACAAATGCACTATTGATACATTATCATAGTTTAATTGTCATGTTCAAAGATCTTAAATACCTTTATTCCCCTGCAAACATTTTTAATTGTTGCATTTGTCATTTTCCCTCCAAATAAAATTAAGCCAGAGGCACACAACATACGACCTCTAAAAAAGGTGCTGTAACATGTACCTATATGTAGCACCACAATATGATAGAGCGGCATAGCAGTGTTTAGACACTTGGTTGCTTTTGTTTTTATTAACTTGAAAGTGTTTCAGCTATTGAGTTTAATTGAACAAAGGGAGCAGTTTACATTGCATTAAAGGCAACTACTGATGGGTTGTGTAATGTTTCAAAGAGCTGTTGCAGCATGAGTGGAAAATAAAACCGTATTAGTGCTGCCTGGTCTAACAATAGTTTTAAAAGGGTTTAAACCATAGAGCACTCTCTGGAAGAGAAAAGTTAATCTCCGTTATTTCATTGACTTATTTTATACATGGTTTATTTTCTAACCAGTCATCTAAAATAATGAAATGGCCTATTATTTTATTAATGGTGAGTTTAATAATTTCATTGACATCCTGAGCATTTGAGACCTTTAATTCGCCTGACTGACGCAAGTTTATTGCATGCAGCACTGTATTTGGTAGCACAAATCTCGCTCTGATCCAGGAGAGAACTAAACCAATGACTACATGCAGACTTTCCTGCTGCACATCGAATAAAGCAAATAAGAAATGCTTATCGAAGCCTATGTTAGAAAGTAAACTTTAAATAATTGGACTTTGCTCTAAAGCGTTAGAGTGGCACTGCTGTCCAGGGTACTGTTGTATGATTTCTTAGTCTATATATGCTCTAATAAACTAGTCACATGAATGAATTTAATAAACTAATAGTCGGTATTGCTCTCAAAATAAATCACTAGGTTTTGACATGTTAATGAGCAATTCAGCATTTCAGCAGTAGGCCATTATGTGATTCAGTTATACACAAGTTTGACATTTATGGGGCTGTGTAACACTAGTGTTGTTTTGTTTTACTGATCTTTAATATACTGGGTAGCTATGCAAATATTTTCTAAAAATGTCAAGCTGATATATAGTGCTTTATATCCTGATGCATTTTCAAATCCATTTTTCACTTGCTGCGTTCATTTAATGTTTGAATACTTAACAGCCATCGTTTAACACGGGTGTCAAACTCTGTTCCAAAAGAGCTGCAGCTCTGCACAGTTTAGTTCCAACCCTAATTAAACACACCTGATCAAACTAATTGAGTCCTTCAGGCTTGTTTGAAACCTACAGGTAAGTGTGTTGGAGCAGGGTTGGAACTAGACTGTTCAGGGCTTCAGCCCTCCAGGAATTGAGTTGACACCCCTGGTTTAAAGGGTTATATTTTACCATCAAAATGTAGCATGTTATATACTTCTGCATCAAGCACACAAGTATGCTTCAGCACAACCCTTTGGATTGTCACATAGCCCTTGCTGTGGCAGTCAGACACTGATGCACACCTCAGTGAAGAGAGCAAGCTGTGATTGGTCAGCTTTGTAGAGCTGACAAGTGTGCCCTAACCTTGTCCTCATCTTCAGTCAGTAATTTTGGGGCCATTTCTGACAGCTACCTGTGTAAAGCCAGATTAAGCATCTGCAAAACTCCATTTCTTCATCTTAATGTTGCCAAACTATCAATAACTGATGCAGAAAAGCTTAGTCATGCTTTCATGACCTCTCAGTTAGACTATTGTAATGAGTTACTAGGTGGTTACCCTGCTGGCCTCACTATCAAACTGCAGCTGGTTCAAAATGCAGCTGCTAGAGTGCTTTCTAGAACCAAGAAATCACTACTCCAGTTTTCTCAGTGCATTGACTCCCTATTAAATATTTAATTTACAATGTTACTGTTTACCTACAAAGACCTCAATGCTTTGGCTGCCCAGTATTTGAGGGAGCTCCTGGTGTAGAGCATAATGATTCCTTTAAGACCCTATAGTGACCCACAAATCCATGTATTGATCCTGAAGGGTCAGTCTGTACACCAGCCGGTGACCTCTCCCATCTGCAGCAACTCCACAATGGATGTCCACCATTCTCCAGCGCCTAGACTCCAGCTCTGTACAGGAAGTTTGGCAAGCGGAGAAGTTATCATGCCCAACTGAGCCTGGTTTGAGGTTATTTTTCCCCTTTACTTTGGTCGGTTGGCAAACTGGCTCGCTTGGTTTGGGGCTTGTGTAGTTGAGCATGGAAGGATTTTCTTCATTGTTTGGACTTTCAGCAGTGAAAATTAAACGCCGAAATTAATCTTTCAAAACTGAGCTGATTTAAACCTCTCATACCTGATGTGAAAAAGCATGCACATGCTTAAAGATCCTTAGCCCGAACAGTTATAATAGATAGAAGTTTGTATGAATGTTCAAGAAACTGAAGCAGATAAGGGAGATTCCACAGAAGGAAGAATTATTTATACAAGGAGTGAATACGTTGTTGAGAGATTTCCAAGGTAACCCATATGCCCGGAGCACTGACCTGCCCAAAGAGCTGATTTAATGTGAATAAACCTCAAAGCAGCTGCCAGGCAAATTATACTGAGTTTTAAGGTTCTGGACAGATTTTAAACCAGTCAACAGAAATATCTCCCAAAGGGTTAACATAATTATGACCACTGCTAATGACATTGAGTACTGTGTGAAATAAATTTTGGAAATAGGTGTACTGTCTGTGCCAGTGGTTCTCAAACGCAGGCTTCCTATTAGTGGTACATGGAGGAATCACCAAATCATGCAACAATTAACACTTAATCCTTTGTGTACTAGAACATCAATGTGATCAGCATTGACTGTTTTATGTAGCGCACGATCACAGCACTGTGCTTTGTGTTTACTTTAGTGCAATGTGTCAAACTGTTGAAAATCAGAATCCAAAGCATGATTTGACTGACAAGAAAAGTGGCCAATCAGTCAACCTTGTCAAGTTTTGCGTTAAACGCAAGGGCGGGACAAAGGCTTTGAGTAGCAGAGACAAAAAAAACTGAAATGTTTTGTTGGAATAATGCTTCTTGCATGTTTTCACTATAGAGACGTCTTGAAGAGCAATTAAACCGGACATATTTCCTGCCTATTTGATGATCTACATCCATGTTTTGCTCTCCGACAGAGAGTCGACTCGCCTCTGACCTGTCACTCCTCTAAACGGTATGAAAGGAAGCCCAGGAATTATTCATCTTTGCTCCTTGACTAAATTTAGTCAAAAGTTTAAGTATTTAGAATTAGATTGATGCATGATCGATGAAAATGCTAATTGTCTTCTTTGGCTGTGTTAAGTTAAACTTAGTAAAGGTGGAACTTTATTACAAAGAATTATGCTGGAAATGTTTCTGGATGAGGTATTTGTGTGATTTATACATTTAGCTGTATTCTGATCTGTCTTAAAGCATTACAGGTCAAAGCAATCAGTTGTTACTTATTGTTTTTGTCAAAATTAACAATAAGGCTCTTAAAGCACTGCTTTGATAAGTGTATTGTTGTCATTTCAAATACCTCAAGTAAAATAGTCATGTTTTATTTTTACTGACAGTGTACTTGTGTTTTTTTAAGTTTGTATTTTAGTTTAAGATCAAATGTAAAATAAAATCTACATTTGATGTACTGCTATTTGAGAAACAAAATTGCCTTATTGTAAAGAAAAGGTGTAAAATATGTAAATAAAAGGCCAAATTTAAATCTTTCATACGTTAAATAAACCTTTCAAAGCTTGAAAATAGTTTAAAAAGGGCAAAAAATGTCTTTATTGCCTTAAAGATTGTGGTAGTTACCAGTGCTATTGAAAAACATTGTCATGAAAGGAAAAATAAATAACACCATACTTCTTAGTGTCAATTCCTATACATGTAGCTTTGGGATTTAAGCAATTAAACCAACTAATCAGGTTTAAACTTGATTTCAATGAAAATCTGATTTTTTTTTTCAAAAGTAACAAACTAGTACTTAAAAAAAAAAAAAAAAAAAAAAAAAAAAAAAAATTGTACTTTTACTTAATATTAGTATTTACTAAAATTTGTGTTATTTTAGCAGTGTATTGGTATTTTTACTTGAGTAAAAAAATTCACAAGCATTTAGTGCAGGTTTATTATATTAATATATGATTGATTTTTTTTTATATCAATGCAATGTTTTATGGGTTGCTGAGAATACATTTAAGGTCCTCAATACATAGCATATCAGTCTTGAAAAAATAAAATAGGTACTGGAAAAAAAAGTGCTTAAAATGCCTTGATTTTCATTAGGCTGTGCCTGTATGAACCCTGTCATAAGTAAATTTAACATATATTTGTCAAAGTGTATGAATGACAAAGCCAATATTTATGAGGTCCAATCAACATTTCCAGCTTTTGATGAATAGGCTACTATGAATACTTTAGATTTAGGTACAGCAGTTTTCTATTTACTTTTAGAACAGTGACATTTAATGAACTTTAAAAGCACATTTCAATTTATTGTTTTTTTTTATCTGCAAGCACAGTTAATGTTCAGACTATTTAAAATGTGTAAGTGACTGACAATAACATTCTTAATGAAAGGAATTAATCTGCCTCATTTTTAAACTGTGCACAGCTTAATTAGGCCTACAATGCTATTTTTTTTTAATACTGGCCATTATGGTGGTACTTGGAGAGATAATTTTCTAAGGTGGTAGTTGGTAAAAAAAAAAAAAAAAAAAGTTTGAGAACAACTGGTCTATGCTATTTTGTGTAGTTGTGAACGTCTACAATCACGCTATGTGGAGAGAAAATAATTCACAATAGAACCAAACTGTGATTTTCAATGTTTAAGTGAGAGCCTTAAAGTGAGGGCTTTTGTTTTTGAAAGGATTCTCACTACCAAAAGGAATTCTTGATACTTGAGATGTTATCACTTAAATTTGAGATTTTTGAAGAGGAAACTGGAACCGGTAAAGTTGAAATATTTAAAGGTTGAAATATTTATAGGTTGAAATATTTATAGGTTCCAATATTCCTAAGAAATTGAGATATTCTAAAAGAGTGAAGTGTGGTTACTTACACAGAGGTTCTGGGATTAGATTTTCTAGGAGTTACAGAAGATCTTATTTTTAAAACCAGCCATTTACACTAGATGTTCTGAGGAAGGTATGTAGGGTTTATTTTCCTGAAAAGTTCTGGGTTAGAAGTCTTAGAAGAATAAATATTTTAAATTTTCCCATGGAAATAATGGATTTTAAAGAAAGGGAAAATCTGGTCATTCTGAAAAGTTGTAAGGTTATAATTTGAGATTTGGTATTTTAAAGTGTCCCTATGGAAGTACTAGTCTTACTCAACCTTAATCCTAGTAAATTCTGGGGTTATAAATCTTCAGTAGATCTGATGTTAAAATTGACGATTTTTGGAAAAGTTTTCAAATGACTGGTGTAGGTGGTGTTGATGCACAATGTGCTGTTGTGTGGAGGTGCTAATCACCAGTAGAAGACTGGGCTTCATTTAAGGCCATTCACCCAAGACCACCTTCCCTGCGTGCTGTCCAAGTGGACCCAGGGGGGCTGAATACTTACCACTCCCCCAAGTGACCTTTTGTTAACACCGCAAGGTTGCCCAGGCCACCCGAGAAGAGTCTGAAGATGTTTCTCTATGAGGCCTACTCTGGCTAATCCAGAGACCAGGCTCCCCAGGATCCCAGATATCTCCAGGGAACAGGAGAGCCCTTGCCCAAATCAGCTAGGAGTCAGGAGTTAAAGTTGGCCATGAACTGGTCATTGCCTTCTCCTCACTCCCTGCTGATTTGCTCCAGAATACTTCCAGTCAACATCCAAGGAGTACCATGAATTCAAGATGAACAAAGAACTCGCCCAAATGTGACTAGAAACATTCAAAGAGATATTCCTGACCTCCCACTAATTACTAGAAATGAAAAAATTTAAGAGGCCAGGTCGAGGTTCAGTCTGGCGGATATATCTATGTAGATATATCATTCTTCTACCGGACGTCTCCCCTAAGGCAATGCAAGAACCAAGCAGACATCATCCTTATCAGGGATAACCGTTGGGAGCATTACCCTGAAGAACAGGAGACCCTGGTCCATTGACCAGGTGTTGAGACACAGCATTTCGGCAATGGTGATGACCAATTGTTTGTTTGTGTTTTTCTTTGTTCTTGTTTGTATATTTTTATTCAGAATTTGATTATCTGATGTCTAAGTTGTTTTTTCCATACTTTGATTATCATATTTAAGCTTATGAAGCCCTTTAAAATCGTGTTTTATTAGAGAATAGACCATATGCAAATGACTCATTAGTATTCGTGTTTTTAGACCAATCCTGTGTGTCCTCAGCTGAGTGTGCTTTCGGTCAGGTTTAATCCTTTATATCTCGGCCGTTTTTTAATGTTTTGGTTTAATTTTTTCTGCATTTTAATCGGTATATTGTATAGAATAAGTGTTGAGCAAATAAACTGTCATTACTGATCAAAAATATTTCTGTGAGGTTACCGTTTATGAGGAGTACAGCTGGTTTAGTGTGGTAATTCACAATCTGTGTATACAGATTATTGTCTACTTTAAGATAAACTGATTCATGCAGTTTATGGGAGATGATAGTGCTGAAGTGGTCATGTCAATGATATGATAACTCATACACATCTCAGTTGTGTGTTTGGGTTAGTATGAATTAACAGTGTACAAACAGTGTACATAATAAAATAGAGAAACAGAAAATACAGAAACATACCAGCAGCAAATATTTAAGATCAGCATGGTGAGGTGAGTACACAATGGCTGGGAGTAAAGAAGATAGAGGTGGAAATGAAACCAATTTAAATGGCTTTAGTTCTGTGAGAGAGTTTGCTGAGGAATTAAATACGTTTTACTTAAGGTTTGATGAGGGTGATTCTAAGTCAGAAATTTGACATTTTACAACAACACCTGTCATGTAGTAAATCCGTAAACATTAGTAGGACTCAGGTCAAAGACCTCTTTCAGAGAATTAATACTAAAAAAAAGTCCGGGCCCAGATAATATTGGTGGTAAGGTGCTGCATATATGTGCTGAACAACTTTCTGAAATATTTCATTTCATTTTTTCAGTCTCTTATATGTTGCAAATACTCTCAGTTCATCGGCACACAATGGTGTTTGTTTGTTTGTTTAGTTTTTTTATTTCTTTTTGATTTTGCAGGACAAGACCGGCAGCTGTGGTTGCCAGTAAGCAGATTCACTAAAGGAAAGAAAAACACAAGTTACAGCCAAAACCAAAGATGACATCAACTGAAAATTAAACTCTAGATAAAAATAATAGTGCTAAATATTTAGACAATATAAATGTTCTTTCTGAAGATCTCAGCAGAGATCATTAAACAACTTAAATGAGTGGAGCTTCACTCATTACTGAGCTCGGACTTTTCTGTCATGTGGACAAAACTCTTCATGGAGTTGCTGTTGTTCAGTTGGTCACCATGATGGAGGTCAGCGTCTGCTTTAGTTGGCCTCTTCAGCTGCTTATTTTAACACTAGATTTATTTAGGTAGCCATGAATCGTTGTGTTGATCACACAATTTGTATGGCATGAGAAGCCTAAAGGACATTTAAGAATAATTGTGATGAGGTTATTCAATTCACCTTTATTTAAAAAGTGCTTTTACAATGTAGATTGGGTCAAAGCTTTACATAAAAGATCATCTTATCATGAATCAGCCTTTCAATTACAACAATGGTGACAAACAAAAGAAAATCAATCCAGAACAACACAAAACACATTTTGAGAACTTTAAGTGGCACAGCTTATTTATGCTGCAATGCATGCTGGGATATTTGTACTATGTACCCAGCATGCATTGTGGCATGGATGAATCATGCAGCTTTTTAATTTTAGTAACCATGGTTGAGGTTCATATCTTGATTCTTGATGTCTTTGTGTCTTAAAGGGCCATGACTCCCCCCACTTTTGGTTAAAGTCTACTTCAATGACTTTTGATGAATTTTTCAAAAGATGCATGATTAATGCGCGTGGAGCTCCGCGAGCACAGGGCAGGAGTGGGCGTGGCCAGCAGGGGAGAAGGGGAGGGAACAACTGTTGTTGACAGCTCACAAAATGAGACAAATCGTGAGAAGACGCATGAGTTTATAGTTCCCAAAGTTAAAATGCAAAGGAATAAACAGTAATTTAATTCCCTGCTACATTTGTTATTTGTAATTTCATATACACATAACCACAATTTATATCATTATAAAGATAAGTGTGTTCATGTAAACCCTATAAATGAGGATTCTCCCTCGATCCCCGGGTCTAAATATAGATCTGAATGCAGACTCAGTGCAGCAGGTCTCCTGACCTGTCTATTTTAACCATTAGCCCTGCTGGTAATATAGAGGATTTAGGCAAACACAGCAGCACAGCGATGTGTCTGAATGTGAACGAACTCCTGATAAAAGTCAACGTCTGCCATTCTTCAATTCTCGTACTGCTCTCCTGACAAAAATGCTGGCAGCACACACACAGCTTTGCTGTATCGGCCCTGACAAGATCGAGGGGAAAAAAACATGCAACAAACCCCGTGGATCATGGAAACAAACACATACGAGCCTTCATGAACGGCTACTGCGTGCCGTGGGACCGTATCTCACAGCTTGCTTGAAACTGGCAGGTCTGCCTTCAGAAAGCACGTGCACTCATGAATAATTAAGCAGCCGGCTCGTCTCATAGGATAAGAAAACTCCGCTATGAATAATAATGAGAAACCGACGCGTCATCATTGCACTTGCAGTACTGCGCTACGTCGCCAATTTCGATCCGCCCCAAAAATCATTTTAAACCCGGAAGCTGAAATTAGATGACAAAAGCTCAAAATTATCCAGTTTTCCCCACAATTAAAGCTGACAGGTGCTAACATCACATCGTCTTAACTGATGCTCAACACACACACATCTGTTAATATAAAAAAAAAGTTCTCCAGGGTGTCCTGAATCTTTAAATGTGCTTCTTGAGCTCTCAAGGTTTTGCGTATAAAAGTATATTAATTAATTTTAATTAATTCTTGTTTGTTGACTCTCCATGGGAAACTTTCGTAATGCTCCAAACCGCGTCACATAAACCTGCAATTGTTTTATTTAAGTTATACATTACTAGCAATTATATCTGTAACAAATATTTATACAAATATTCTCATTGCCTTTGTTGCCATAGCTGATGAGTTTCAGATACAATAAGATAGAAGAGTAAAGGGTCAAGAGCCCAACTAAAGCAGCCTCTGATCTCCATGATGGTGAGGTCAAACTGGAAAAAAAAATCAATATAAAAATAAAAGCGCTGTTCATTATCAAATGTTTTTCAGTGGAGCTGCTGATGCTGTTTGTGGAGGTGTTTAAATCAGTTGCTTTGGTGTGAGGCTGTTGCTGTATGTGTTTATTTCTCATTCTCTCCTTCTGTGATTGTGCTCTTTAACATCATTTCAGAACTGTTCTGAGACCTGGCGAATCTGCATTTGACTGACTGGGTCTGAAAAACTTCTGTCTTATATAGCCTAGTGGACCGTGCATGTGCATGCTGTTACTGTGCTTCAAATGGCTTTTGGGTTTGAATCCTGCTTTGTACAAATGCTCCAAAATCAGGATTTTCTCTATTTTAATAATGCTACTGTGTTATGATGTAGTCTAGATAGGATACAGCTGCGGATACACCATCAATACAGCATCATTTGTGTAAGACTGTATAGCAATAATTCATATTTTTACAGTACTGTGACGGTTGGGTTTAGCGTTCAAATTCATTCACAAATAGTGTTTATTCTGATGTCTGACTAATGTTGAAACAAAACAATACAAGAACAGAGCATTTCAACATACCTGCATTCGAACCCAGTTTCCCTGCATAATAGTCAGGAACTCTGACCGCTCTGCTATAACACTTGTAGGTTCAAAGGTACAAAGTGGGTTTTAATACCTCAATTTGCTCAATTGTTCTTTGCTGAAGCTGCTCCAGAGCAATGTATAAAAATTACCCCTAGGTGTCACTGTAGAGTTTCGAAACGTTTCAAAGCTTTGACACATTTGCTTCAACTGTTTCAGTTTTATGAAGCCTCACTTTGCCCACCACTACTGTTAAATGAAGCGAGGAGAGCAAGCTGAAGCAGGATTTCTACATCTGAAACACACATAATACAGGTCAGTCAGAAGCAGAACAGAACAGTTTACATGCAAACTCTAATTCAACACACCTGAAGCAGCTAATCAAGACATTACTATGACAGCTGACCGGGAATAAACTCAACAGAAAACACCAGTGACAGACAGAAGATCCATCACAGAAGACTGATAACATGAACAGGAATACTTCACTCAGGTCTGGTGAAAGCAAAGACTCCTTCATTAATGAAATCACTCAACACAAGATATCCAGATCAAAGCAAAGCAGAGGTGTGTTTCACCTGTAGGGTTTCCATGCTCAGCATCACACTCCACCGCAGGTACACTCTGCAGCATTACACTGACCTGCACCGCAATCACAGCCTCTCTGAAAGCACACAGTCAGATCAGAACTCTGCCTTGAAGAGTCCAGAGGAAAAGGAAATTCAGTCTCTGACCTACAACTCACAGTAGGGGGCGGTAATGCTCTGTTTAAGAATGCAAACCGCCAATAAGACAAGAAGAAGAGCTCTACCTGCTGTTTCACCCACCTGTGTGTTTCTCCTCCAGTGTTTGCTCATCGGTTCACCTGTCCGTGTGTTCTCTCCTGCTCCTCTCGGCCGGTCAGCATCACCAGGTAAGCAGAAAGGGTTCCTCCACTATTATAGATCTGCTTGATGGTGTCTGAGACAGATTAAACACAGCGCTGTGGTGAATTCACCATCATTTCTCTAACACTCAGCCAACAAACAGGCCGAGAGTTACAGCTGATCACTCGCTTCACTGATCTGATCTGTAGACGAGCTGATGGAGAGGATGTGGGGATTTTATTCTTGTGCTTGTCTTCTTGCTCAGCTGTGATATTGCACTAGACAGATGCTGCTTCATCTTTAACATGTTCTCAGACAAATATAAGAGTTACAGTATAAACACAACATTTACATTTAGTCATTTAGCAGACGCTTTTATCCAAAACAACTTACAAATGAAGACAAGGAAGCAATACACAACTATAAGAGCAGCAATGAAGAAGTGCTATAGGCAAGTTTCAGGTCTGTAAAGTCTAAGAAGGAAAGTATTAGTAAAATTTTTTCCAAGCCTTCACAAACAAATAACCTCATTAAAGACTAATCAACAAAACTCCACATCATTTGCAAAGACAATCATTTGAACAAAAGCAACAGACACTGGTCTTATCTGAGAGCTGGAAACAGCAGGGTTTCTGAAGGGTTTAAGATGAGGCGTTTTCAAACAACTTTCTTCTTCTGTTTACTGGTGTTTGGCAAACAGTGTAAAGGTGCAGATTCTGCCACCTACTGGACTGGAGAGGGAAGTGCAGCTTAGTTTCACACAATGAGGACTGGAGGGACGGGGAGATCTAATCTGTTTCATCTCTTCTGCAACATTATGTTACCATTATCTTTTTGCTTTTTGCTTTTCTGCAATCTAACAGTGAAAGGGTTTTCCCACCCCAATCTTTAGTGACTGAAACTGCTGGCATATTTGTTGTTGACATTACACTAATATACGTGAGAGTGTTTCAGTCCACAATAACAGCTTTCATTTGTGTTTCGTCATTTTGTATGAAGACACATCCTGAAGCCCACATCTGACTCCTTTAGAGTCTCTTTCACTAAATACTCTGCTTTCTCTTTCTGTTAGCACAACATGCCAAAATAAAGATGTCTGGAAAGCTCCAGAAATGATCCTACAGTGTGTTTTCAATAGTTTTCATTGTTTAAGGCCGGTTTGAGAAGCAGAGCTGTATATTGAACTGCTGTAAGCTATTGCTGATCTCCTGATCTGTTAAATGATGGCTTCACCCCATTACATTCATCCCTTTTTACATTTATCTAATCCGTTTTGGATATGAGTATTAAAAGTCAACTTCTCCCTCTATAATCCTGGAAATCTGCCTCAGTTGTTTTAGTATGTGACCATGTGTGTGTTTACCTTTGAGTTGTTCCCTCTTTTTCAGAAATGGGTTAGTAGTGATCCAGATATTGAGAAGCTGAATCCTCTTCTCTGTCTTCTGTTTACTGCCCTCGGTGTGTAATTTACTACATATATTTTATTTGTATCCTGCTTTCACACAGCAGCAGAGTCTGTATAATGATGACGCAGTTGTTTACTCTGCATTCACTGAGTCTTTTCCCTCAATGCTGATTTCTGATTCTGGATGAACACATGATCCTGTGACTCTGATAATTCCTGCTATGCTTGTGTTCAGATATGTGCAGTGTGTTTGCGTGTGGTACACATGTTGAACACACACTCTGTATGCTCGTTGATGAGGTTTGGTTTGGTTTGTTGGTCTGATTTTTTTGTCTCTGCTGGGTTGTTGTGAAACTCCTGTAAATCAGCTCAGTGTCTGCTGTTCTAGTGTCTGAAGCACTGTGTGCGCCACCACCACACATCTATAATCTAATACTGAGATCGTCTGTCACACACACATTGCCATTCACTACCAACCAAACACTCATTATATTTAATGTTTCTTGCCTTCATCTTTTCCCTGACGTGTACAGCCCTGTACAGTTTCACACCACCATCCTAAACTGATTCACAAATTCTCATTATTGATTTACACATAATGCCGTTTCTGTTTACAGTAACATATTTTAGAATAATTATTTCCTTCTGTTTTCTATGTTCATCTGTAAAGTGTTTTTGACAAATCTACAAGGCAAAAGTCCCTTAGAAATAACTCTGACCAGATACCCTCTGTATCTGTCATTTACACCTGATTTTCTAAGTGTCTTCATTAATCGCTCATTGATCTCTGAGATGCCTGATAGACTCGCTCTGTTTATTTCTGCTTTCATGTTTCAGTCATAAAGCTGGATCATCATAACCCTGCTCTGATTGTGTTCTTCATTTCCAGCTGTAACATTTCATTTTTCTTTTCCTAAATTTTACACCTCGTCTCTGCTGTTGTACAATCTCTGCCTGGTCTAACAGTATTTTGGGAATTTCCCCTTTTATGCCAGGTTGTATTATGTACTTCTCATGTTTTGCTGACTCGTGATAAGATGATGTGAAGTTGCCTTGCAGGCAGAGCTCTTAGTTGCCAGAGAGAAATGACATTTCTGAAATGCCGCATTTAATAAATCATTATTTTGTGTGTGTATGTGTGTGTGTGTGTGTGTGTACAGTGTGTGTACATGACTCCAGTATCTCCTTAAATATGACTTATCCTTTTTTTATTTGTTTTAGCACACTTCATCATTGTATTTTCAGTATGCTTCTGGAAACTCTGACTCCTTGCCTGATTCCTTGCTTGATATCTATAGCGTTGACTGCAAATGCAAAGACTCTAATGTTCTGCATCAGCTTCATTAGCAGCATTTTCCTCATTGTCTGATCTCCATGGTCTCTACTTTTCTCTCAGTCCTGAAACTCTGGTTCTGTTTTCTATCCTGAAGTGGTAAAGTGTGATGTGATGGTCTTTGCTGTGGATCTTTCTCTGCCAAAGAGCTGAAGCAGAAATGAGGTTTATAGACGTTAATTGTGATCTTCCCTCTGTTCAGTTTCAGTTCATCTATATATTTAAATCCTCCACTCAGCACTGTATTATTTGATTGTTTTACACACATTCCTCTCCATCTCTTCCCTCTGCATATATGAGCATAACCTGGAAAACAAACCGGCTGCGTCTGACTATATGATTAAACCCAGCTGGTTTAATAAAGTCCTTCAACATCTGTCCTACTGTGCTGGAGGTGTTTTATGAGTCGCAGGTTTTGTCTCTGTTTTGGGGGTTGAACTTGATTATCTGATGCTGGTGTCAGAAAGAAGGATGTTGTCAAATCTCAGACAACACCACACACACTTTATAACTTCCTGATAAACACAGGAGTGTGTTCATCTAAACACTGATATTAGCTAGGTGCTCCACAGAGCGACACCAATATCTGTGCATACCTGTGTCTATATATAAAAAAAAAAACTTCTTTAAATAATGAGTTCATTGTGTAAAATTGTTTATTTTTCATTTTATGTATTCTTAATTGAGCTGTTGAAATAAACTTGATTTCCCTCTGGGTTTAATAAATCTTTGTGTGGTTTATGGGCTGATGTGGACGCGATCAGCTGAAACCTGCAGTGTATTTTGAGAATAAAAGTGTCTGTAAAACACAGATCTATACTACTCAACACTATTGTACAGCCCTCCACACTGCGAGCTTCCTCTAATGGCAGAATAACTCTGATTTGTAATTAAAATTTCTATGTTTTGTGTTATTTATTTAATCCATTATATAAAGACCTTTAATCAACATGTCTGAAGCGGCTGTCAATGTTGGCTGGACCCGACTGTATCAGGAAAGCACATTATACAGCGCAGTGACGGCGGCGGCAGAAGGTACGTCTGACCATCAGTTTGAGTGTTTCTTTATGTCTTTAGTTTTTTAATAACCAGATAAACTCAGCAGCTATGATGACGTGTGTAGTTATGAACAAACCCTGTGTGCATCCCCAGACCTGCCCTCAGTAATCTCCATCTGTGTACTGAAGTTAAACACTAATGAACGTGACCTGACTGATGCTGTGTGTTACTCACCTAACAGCTCTTTCTCAATGCTAAACTGCATCAGTCGTGTTGCTGAATAACCCATACAGTTAAAGAATCCGTCTCTGTCAACAAATGTCCTTTTTTTGTCTGAGGAGAAGTGATGATGAGTGTGTCTTAACCTCCAGGTCTTTCCGCATCCATGTGGAAGATTCGCCATTAGTCTGAAGATCCACACTGGAGAAACCTGAAGATGCAGAACACAGAAGTCCAGTATGGTAGAGCGATTCAGAATATCAACATGATCTACATCACAGGAAGCCAATGTGACACACACACACACACACACACACCATTGCAGTAATATGGAAGATTATACTTGTTAAACTGTCCATCTTCTTTCTCTGTGTGTGTCTTTACAGGTACATGCATTCAAAATGGCGCCAGTGAATGCACACACAACTTACACATGAGGGTGAACTACACGAGTAAACCAGAGGACAGATGAGCGTTCCACTTGGTTATCAACAGCTGAGTGATCCACTTGGTTATTGACAAGTATTCATTCCACTGGGTTATTGACAGGTGAGCGTTCCATTCAGTAATCTACATGTGAGCCTTACACTGGGTTTATCTGTAGGTAAGCATTCCTCTGGGTTATTGACAGGTGAGCGTTCCACTGGGTAATCGTCAGGTGAGCGTTCCACCGAGTAATCGTCAGGCGAGTGTTCCACTGGGTAATCATCAGGTAAGCGTTTCACTGGGTAATCGTCAGGTGAGCGTTCCACTGGGTAATCATCAGGTGAGTGTTCCACTGGGTAATCATCAGGTAAGCGTTTCACTGGGTAATCGTCAGGTGAGCGTTCCACTGGGTAATCATCAGGTGAGTGTTCCACTGGGTAATCATCAGGTGAGCGTTCCACTGGGTAATCATCAGGTGAGTGTTCCACTGGGTAATCATCAGGTGAGCGTTCCACCGAGTAATCGTCAGGTGAGTGTTCCACTGGGTTATCATCAGGTGAGTGTTCCACCGAGTAATCGTCAGGTGAGTGTTCCACTGGGTTATCATCAGGTGAGTGTTCCACCGGGTAATCATCAGGTGAGTGTTCCACTGGGTAATCGTCAGGTGAGCGTTCCACTGGGTAATCGTCAGGTGAGCGTTCCACTGGGTAATCATCAGGTGAGCGTTCCACCGAGTAATCGTCAGGTGAGTGTTCCACTGGGTAATCGTCAGGTGAGTGTTCCACTGGGTAATCATCAGGTGAGTGTTCCACTGGGTAATCGTCAGGTGAGCGTTCCACCGAGTAATTATCAGGTGAGCGTTCCACTGGGTAATCCTCAGGTGAGCGTTCCACTGGGTAATCGTCAGGTGAGCGTTCCTCTGGGTAATCGTCAGGTGAGCGTTCCTCTGGGTAATCGCCAGGTGAGCGTTCCTCTGGGTAATCGTCAGGTGAGCGTTCCTCTGGGTAATCGTCAGGTGAGCGTTCCACTGGGTAATTCATCAGGTGAGCATTCCACCGAGTAATTATCAGGTGAGCGTTCCACTGGATAATCGCCAGGTGAGCGTTCCTCTGGGTAATCGTCAGGTGAGCGTTCCTCTGGGTAATCGTCAGGTGAGTGTTCCTCTGGGTGATCGTCAGGTGAGCGTTCCACTGGGTAATCATCAGGTGAGTGTTCCTTTGGGTAATCGTCAGGTGAGCGTTCCAATGGATTATTGACAGGTGAACCTTCCGTTGGGTTATCATTAGGCAAGCGTTCTGCTGGGTAATTGAGAGGTGAGCGTTCCACTGGGTAATTGTCAGAACATTCGTTAAATTGTGGTACTCACAGGTGAGAGTTTGTCTGGGTCATCAACAGGTGTCACTGACAAAAGCTGAGCATTCTGATGGGTGATCAACAGGTGAGCGTTCCACTGGGTTATTGACAGTGTGAACTTTCTGTTGGGTTATCATTACTTAAGCGCTCTGCTGGGTAATCGTCAGGTGAGCGTTCCTCTGGGTAATCGTCAGGTGAGCGTTGCTCTGGATTATTGAAAGGTGAACTTTCTGTTGGGTTATCATTAGGTAAGCGTTCTGCTGGGTAATCGTCAGGTGAGTGTTCCTCTGGGTAATCGTCAAGTGAGCGTTCCACTGGATTATTGACAGGTAAACCTTCCGTTGGGTTATCATCAGGTAAGCGTTCCGCTGGGTTATTGAGAGGTGAGTGTTCCACTGGGTAATTGTCAGTAGAGCATTCATTAAATTGTGGTACTGACAGGTGAGAGTTTGTCCGGTTCATCAACAGGTGTCACTGACAAAAACTGAGCATTCTGATGGGTGATCAACAGGTGAGCGTTCCTCTGGGTTATTGACAGGTGAGCGTTCCTCTGTGTTATTGACAGGTGAGCGTTCCTCTGGGTTATTGACAGGTGAGCGTTCCTCTGGGTTATTGACAGGTGAGCGTTCCTCTGGGTTATTGACAGGTGAGCGTTCCTCTGGGTTTTTGACAGGTGAGCGTTCCTCTGGGTTATTGACAGGTGAGCGGTCCTCTGGGTTTTTGACAGGTGAGCGGTCCTCTGGGTTTTTGACAGGTGAGCGTTCCTCTGGGTTTTTGACAGGTGAGCGTTTCTCTGGGTTATTGACAGGTGAGCGTTCCTCTGGGTTTTTGACAGGTGAGCGTTCCTCTGGGTTATTGACAGGTGAGCGTTCCTCTGGGTTTTTGACAGGTGAGCGTTCCTCTGGGTTATTGACAGGTGAGCGGTCCTCTGGGTAATTGTCAGTAGAGCATTCATTAAATTGTGGTACTGACAGGTGAGAGTTTGTCCGGTTCATCAACAGGTGTCACTGACAAAAACTGAGCATTCTGATGGGTGATCAACAGGTGAGCGTTCCTCTGGGTTATTGACAGGTGAGCGGTCCTCTGGGTTTTTGACAGGTGAGCGTTCCTCTGTGTTATTGACAGGTGAGCGTTCCTCTGGGTTATTGACAGGTGAGCGTTCCTCTGGGTTATTGACAGGTGAGCGTTCCTCTGGGTTATTGACAGGTGAGCGGTCCTCTGGGTTTTTGACAGGTGAGCGTTCCTCTGTGTTATTGACAGGTGAGCGTTCCTCTGGGTTATTGACAGGTGAGCGTTCCTCTGGGTTATTGACAGGTGAGCGTTCCTCTGGGTTATTGACAGGTGAGCGTTCCTCTGGGTTTTTGACAGGTGAGCGGTCCTCTGGGTTTTTGACAGGTGAGCGTTCCTCTGGGTTTTTGACAGGTGAGCGTTTCTCTGGGTTATTGACAGGTGAGCGTTCCTCTGGGTTTTTGACAGGTGAGCGTTCCTCTGGGTTATTGACAGGTGAGCGTTCCTCTGGGTTATTGACAGGTGAGCGTTCCTCTGGGTTTTTGACAGGTGAGCGTTCCTCTGGGTTATTGACAGGCGAGCGTTCCTCTGGGTAATCGTCAGGTGAGCATTCACTGGGTAATCAACAAGTGAGCATTCGTTAAACTGGTTTTGAGAGGTTAGGGTTTGTCCAGGTCATCAACAGGTGGCAACGACAACAGCTGATCATTCTGATGCATTATCGACAGGTAAACATTCCTCTGGGTTATCGACAGGTAAGCATTCTGCTGAGTTATCGACAGATGAGTTTTCCACTGGGTTGTTGACAGGTGCTTGTTCTTCTGGGTCATTGCTAGGTGAGCCAGTGAACGGTCACGTGATGAAGCAAAAGGTGTCTTATTACCGTGTAAACAGGTCAACATCAGTCATGTTAAACTCCCCGACTCTCTCTGTCACGTCTTTGAGGTCATGCCAGAGGTGTGGACTCGAGTCATGTGACTTGGACTTGGACTCGGACTCGAGTCATGATATTGATGACTTTAGACTCGACTTTCCAAAATATAAAAAGACTTGCAACTCGACTTGGACTTGAACATAAATGACTCGTGACTTTGACTTGAACATAAATGACTCGTGACTTTGACTTGAACATAAATGACTCGTGACTTTAACTTGGACTTGCCCCTATTGACTTGTAAAGACTTGCTGCATCCCATAAAAAGAAGATGGAAGATGAAAAGTATTTTGACATGGACCGCTCTCTCTCTCTCTCTCTCTCTCTGTTTATGTGTGCGTGTGTGTGTGTGACAGAGAGCATGCGCGCATTCGGCATGACATCTAATCAAAGCACGATAGATTGTTTTGAATTAACAGCGTCCAACGTGACTACTTTGAGGGGCCGGAGTGGACAAAATTCAAGCAAACGCAGAGAGAACGAGCCAATACTCAGCCTCTCTCACACTCGTACATTCGATCTCTCGCGCGTGAATTCAGTCTCTCTGCGTTTGCTTGCCTCATACCTTTTGTGTTTTTGCTCTCCAGAGATCCTCCTGTTAAATTGACCCTTCGCTAAGCCACACCCAAAAACCGCCACACACCAATTGCGGCTTAGCAACCGTAGCTACACGCAGGAGCTCTGTCAAGCTTTCGAGTGAGGGAAACAAGCCAAAGTGTTGCGCAATTGGATTTTGCAAATCTTACACTCGTTATCCTTAATGTCTGGACAGGGTGGTGGGATTTTTTCCCTTTTCAAAACCCAAGAGGAGAAATGCCAGTGTGGATCAAGCTGTGTGAAGCGCGCTAAAGGAGCGGAGATAAGTTGGTGTTGTTTTAATATTCCTGACACATTCAGTGATAGACAGCAGTAACTCACACACCACTAACCCTAAACAGATGTAAACTGTGTTCCCTACGAAAAACAAAGCAGGTAATGTTTCCCAGCTGTCTTTTTCTTTTTTACACTCTATTATGAGCACTGCTCCATTTAAACCCTCACCATAATAGTCATTCTAACAGCAATTATATTTCCATCTGTTTAAAAACCGAGATGTGATCGCAAACTGAGCACTTGCGATCAATATATATTTATATATATACTAATATTTTTATATAATAATATTTGCTGGTAGGGAAAATCTTTGTTTACTTCTGCTATTCATACTTTAATTTGCATTTCAATATATTTTTCTTCCACTTATCTGTAAATTAGAATAAAAACTGGATAAAGAGCACTCAAACATGCTGACAGTAATAGGTACTGTACACTGTTATGGGTCAATGATGCTGATTTTCGGCACAAATCCATCAGTTTCTTATTATGTTATTGGGTAATTTTAAATTTCACCTCTCCTGCTGTGCATGAACTGAGCTGTTGAATGGTCAGCGTATGAGGCGGCTAGGCTTTAGCTTCAATGTTGATTAAGTTATTCTCTAATTGGTTGCTATTATGTTGTGAATATACCCCTGTAATGTATACTGCAGTCCTTTTTTGTCCGGCTTTCTCAGATATCTCACCTGTTTGCCAAAAATGACTAATTATACCCCTGGGAATGTCTGACACCAGCGCATACACACTGTAATAGATGTGCCAGGCACGAAAGCTTGACAGGCGTAGCAACAGTAACTAAGGAGGGTGGGGCTTAGAAAGGGTTATTTCAGGAATGTTGATATGGTCTTTTATAGCTACACTATTTATTAACAATACACGAAAAATTAAAAGGTTCAGGTAAATTCTATAATAAATTCTAGTGTTTTTGAGTGTTATACTGCCTACTGTATTATTTACAAATTGTTAATGAATGCTTCAGCATACAGTAGTATTAACTAATATGATTACTATATTATTAATTTAGTGAACAGATAAAATAAAATACAAAGTGTAGTTACAGTAAAGTGTGGTGAATTGTAGTATAAAATACCCTATATTGTAAAGTAATACAGCACTGGCTAATTTGTTTATATTACACTTGTGTTACCATAGCAACTACAGTATTACCACAACTGATCAATTGAAGTTCTTTACTGTAGTAGGCTACTGTTTAAAACAAAGTACATACCAGTATACGTGTTCAGGGGCCCTGCGGAACAGCTTTCCTCAAAATGAAGAGGATGACATGGAAAATGTCCTCCACAATCTCATCAGCAAAGTGGAAGCCAGCAGACACTAGTTCACTTTATTTTAGTTGCCATGATAAAATGAGATTGATAGTGACATTTATTTGAAGAGTGAATAGTACAGTAGGCTATAATACCTTATCAAGTGTTTCCTTATTTTTATCACAGTTACATTTCTGCTTGCGTTAGTTTTTGTTTAAATGTTTTTAAAATAAAATGTATTCTTTACATCCAACATCTATTCCAGGGGTGCCTTATAGTGGTGTAAACCTCTTTACAAGGGGTGTTACTCCTGTGTAAACTCTAGCCACCCCTGGGGCCACCCTGATATGATTTTGCTGTTGACATTATTCATTTAAATGTACTTGCGTAAATGCACAATATTTCAATAAATAAATAGCAGCCAGTAAATTATTGTGGATTGATTGGTGCCACTGACGTAGCTGATTCACGTTTATGTAATTTTGCTTAATCACAAGTTGATCACCGAAGTCATAACATAGCACAACTTGAATTAGACAGCAGAAAACCTGCAATTTCTGTGTGATGTGAGGCAAAATGGACTCTATTGTGGTGGAACTTGTTCTTGTGCATTATGTTGTGTAGACGAGACGCAGCACTGTTCAGCACTTTTTCAGAAAATTACATTTGTATTTTTATATATCTGAGCAATGTTCTTTCACAAAAAAAGGTTTGTTTAATTAATACAGATCTTAACCATACATAATCTGTATATATTTTATTTTTCTGTTAAAAGACTTGAAAAGACTCAAATTAAACTGTAGGGCTTTGCACTTGACTTGAGACTTGTTGCCTTTGACTTGGGACTTGACTCTGGACTTGAGGGCAATGAATTGAGACTAACTTGTGACTTGCCAAACAATGACTTGATCCCACCTCTAAGTCATATACTTGCCTTTCTTATAGTGATCTGCATAATCTAGCCCACGTACGGTGCGCGATAGCCTTGGCTGAGAAGGCTGTGCAGTGCAGCACGCAGCCACTCAATGAGGAAACAGAGATTGACTGCATCAGAAATGCATTCATATTGCGCAATGACGAGAAACAATATAGATCACACCACCCAACACATGTACACCAAAGTAACGAGCGTGATTTAGAAGTGTCAGGAGTAGAGGGTACACATATTTGTGTAAAAATGTGAGGAGTAAAAGTAAAAATTTGCCAAAAAATAAGTAGTGGAGTGAAGTACCCAGATATTAGAGTGGCATTGATTCACTGTGATTCTGTCAGAGCCATCATTTCGGTTGAGGTTGAATATTCAGCATTGAATTAAATTATAAATCAACATTGATAATTCAATCACTGAACACTGTTGAAAATGCTGACATTGAATAGCTGCTGATAATTCAACTATTTGCCTGTGGTTCTTTGAGCTGAACGGTCAGAGTCACAGCACTGTAAAAATATTCATTGTTGTTTCACAGACATCACAAGTCTCCCAGAAGTTGCGGGAGTATCCCACAAATGCATAGAGACTCTTGGATGCCTGCAAATGAATAATAATCTCTCAGAAATTGCGCGTCTCCCGCCCGGTCCTGAAATACGATGTACACCTCGCTCTCCCTGCATCCCTCCCAGTTCTTCAGGTATGTCGCGCGCAACTCACCCCACCACTCTCCAGGTACGTTTCGTGTGCAACTCGCCCCCAATGCTCTTCAGGTATGTCGCTCGCTCACTCACCCCCACCAAACAAGTTGTAATTGTATGTTATATTAAATAATATTGCTTTTTTAACTATACTATAATAAATTGTATTATACTGTATATACTGTAGTACTTAAAGGGACTAAGCTGAAAAGAACATGAATGAATGAATGTAGTATTTACAACATTCTATTAATGAATGAAGCAACATACAGGAGTATTAACTATCATGAACATCAATCAATTGCAGTATAGTTAAAGTGTGTGTGTGTGTGTGCGCGTGCGTGCGTTCGTGCGTGCGTGCGTGCGTGTGTGTGTGTGTGTGTGTGTGCGCGTGCGTGCGTGCGTGCGTGTGTGTGTGTGTGTGTTTGTGTACACATCTACACATTCTAGTGTCATGTAATAGGCAAATATCAAACTGAAGCAAATGTGTTAAGCACAAGTGTTTATGTGCAAAATCTAATGTATTTCTTTCTGTTTTTACATCTACTTGCATTAAATCTGATTTAGGTTCACAACTTGCATCCTACAACATCCAGAGTAAGCACAACTGTGAGGGAGACACCATCCATGGCATGGCTGAGGGTCCACACTGAGCATCTCATCCACAGCATGAAGCAACACAGGATGGACAGTCACCATCTCTTTCTTTTACAGTGAGCACCAACTGGATTTACACAATGGCTTGCCTTCTGCACATGAGTAAAAGCTTGAGCTAAAGATTACAGAGTTCACACGCTGTACATAATGTATATGTTGTTGCCTGCACTGCAGAAATATAAAGTTGTCAATATATGAAACATTCATTTTCAACATAATCATTTACACATATATAACAACAATTTCAGTGAACAATTGCTCTGCACTAATGTAAACATGAATAACTTTAGAGAGAAACATGCAATGCTTTCCTCCATCAAATGTACTGCCTCTGTCTTTTCACAAAATCAAGCAGGCAACTACCGTCAGAATCCAAGTGATGCTCAAGCGCTGGTTGTATTTAATTACATTTCATGTTAGCCTTTTAAAATAAGATAATGTTTTAAATATAAAATTACAAGAATAATGCAAAATGCATTTGTTTTAAAAATATAATGAATATAACCCCACCTCCAACTCATTTACAATAAGGACAACCCTGAAATCTGTAAATATGAGTTGCCAGACATTTGCACTGCAGTAATATAAAACGTAACTTTAGACATTTGCACTGCAGTATAAATATAAATAATGACATTTCCCTAACAGCGATGTGTTAAAATACAACATTAAACAATTGTTAAATAAGAAGTTGTGTGAGTGTTTTGTTCAAATCTGTAGTCATTTCTGCAGGTGAAAGTAAAAAAAAAGAAAGATGAAAAGAAAGAAATGGTCAGCTTCTTCTGAAACATTTAATGTGTTTTGTAGATGAGCTGGATCATCATGTCATCCTGAGAATAAATAACCTCACACTCAAACTATGCAGCTTCTCTGACTCCATCATCGACCCGAAACGCGTCACGCTGATCTCTCCTGTCCTTACAGGAAACCTGGAGACCTATAGTTAACAACTCATACTAGTTCATACTTCTGGAAATTAGGGACACCATGTACATATATGTAAATGGATAGATATTCAGAAGGATAGAAATGATACAGGTAATTAAAATTAACATAAAAATCAATATGAACTGTGAGAAACAGACACGGCTAACAATTTATTGCTATTCGTATATAAAGCATGACGATACTCGCCCTCTCAATGATGAATGTAACTCGAAATGTAGAAGTTGAACCTCTTCTCTTCTTTGCTTGATGTGACGGCGCTCTCCTAGAAACAGCGAGTGTTATCTATCATCCTCACCTGCGATGTCCGCTTAAAGTGAGTGAGCGCCGTGCTGCACCAGAGGTGTCATGTGGACTAACCGCAAACGCGGAAGAGATCGTGCGTAGAGTCCATTAAATGTTAGTTGTAGTGGAGTTGAACTGTCATGGATATTATACTTGGCATACTTATACTATGAATATAAATCTCATCAAGTCACAGATTCAGCCAAGTTCACTTCTTTTCTGATCATCAACAGCTGCTCATGTGAAGATATAAAGGTGAGTTGCTCTTCCACAGTCCTACAATTCTTCTCATCAGTTTGAGTCATTAAAGCAATTAATACTTCAATTATTGAAATATGTGTCTGCTACTTTACCAATAGGAGATCAGGAGTTTTACCTAATGAACCCTTGAGAACAGAGTGAATTTCACACGATGTTATCACAAATGAAATATTCAGAGTAGATTTGGTGTCTGAGAGTTTTATAAGGTTAACTGATATTTTGTTTATGTTGATTTCCAGGTTCTGTCATTTTGGTCATAAGTACAAGATACAGGTACATTTTCACAGCAAATGGAAATCTTAAATCTTAGATTAAATACACACTGAATTTGAGATGATGTGGGCAAGCGAAATATAATGCATGTGGGATTTTCAATGTTTTCACTTCTGTATTATTCACAGCGCATGACAAGTCTAAATGTGGACTGTTTCAAACTGAATGAGTGTTATTTTTGTTGTAGTGAAATTGATGCTGACTGGTAATAAATAATGATTAATATTTAGCTTTGAATCTATTGCCATTTAACCAAGAACGTGTTTGCTCTTTCAGAACTCTGCTGGACCCTCTGTACCTCAGACAGGAGATGACCGTAAACTAAAGTTAAGGAGGTAAAATGTTCAGGTTTTCTGTTTAATATTGCTGCTTTCATTTTTAATAATTGGCAAAACAAATTATTATTGGCTGTATTTTCACTGAGTGTGTTTACATGGACAC
>NC_133198.1:50397500-50415000 GCF_049306965.1 Danio rerio | reverse complement strand
GTAGCCTGTTGTCTGTTGTTGTAGTCTGTTGTTGTAATCTGTAGTCTGTTGTTGTAATCTGTAGTTGTCTGTTGTTGTCTGTTGCTGTAGTCTGTTGTTGTAATCTGTAGTCGTCTGTTGCTGTAGTCTGTTGTCGTCTGTTGTTGTAGCCTGTTGTCTGTTGTTGTAGTCTGTTGTTGTAATCTGTAGTCTGTTGTTGTAATCTGTAGTCTGTTGCTGTAGTCTGTTGTCTGTTGCTGTAATCTGTAGTCGTCTGTTGCTGTAGTCTGTTGTTGTAGCCTGTTGTCGTCTGTTGTTGTAGCCTGTTGTCTGTTGTTGTAATCTGTTGTTGTCTGTTGTTGTAGCCTGTTGTCTGTTGTTGTAATCTGTTGTCGTCTGTTGTTGTAGCCTGTTGTCTGTTGTTGTAATCTGTTGTCGTCTGTTGTTGTAGCCTGTTGTCTGTTGTTGTAATCTGTTGTTGTCTGTTGTTGTAGCCTGTTGTCTGTTGTTGTCTGTTGCAGTAGTTGTTCATTGCTGCAGTAACGTGTGAAGGCTGATCTTGCTCTGTTTTTTCTGTAGTCATCTGATAAGGCGGAGGACACAGAGCCGGAGCCGGAGCCAGAGCCGGATGAGCTGCAGGAGGATCCAGAGCGAGAGATGGACAGCTTCGACTCCATCAGTGTGTGTTTGTCTCCGATGCCCAGCACTCCAGACACGGGTCTGCCGGAGGAGTGTGTGTCGCCCCGCAGCTCCTCCAGCAAGCGGCACCGCAGCTCTGAGTCTGACATCGAGCTGCAGAAGCTGGAGGTGCTGAAGCAGATGTCCGCTAAAGTGCTGGACAATCCTCCGTCTGACGCCGCCGCCGTGTTCGCCAGCCAGGTGGCGATGGAATACCGGCTGCTGAGTGACCCCGCAGTGCAGATGCGCGTACGCCGACAGATCATGAGCGTGCTTTACGAAGCACAGGACGCTGAAAAACGCCAGCGGCAGAACAAGAGGATGGAGAGCCGAGGTCTGAAGACCGAGCAGGACGCCTGGAGCAACAACATTATATAGAGTACATATAGTGTCCTCATCCTGGATCAACACTGATGTATAGCTAATATATAGTGTCAGTCAGCCTTGATCAACACTGACATATAGACAGTATATAGTGTCAGTCAGGCTGGATCAACACCTGATGTATAGATAATATATAGTGTCAGTCAGGCTGGATCAACACCTGATGTATAGCTAATATATAGTGTCAGTCAGGCTGGATCAACACTGACATATAGACGATATATAGTGTCCTCATCCTAGATCAACACCTGACATATAGACAGTATATACTGTCAGTCAGCTTTGATCAACACTGACATATAGACAGTATATAGTGTCAGTCAGGCTGGATCAACACTGATATATAGTGTCAGTTAACCTGGCTTGGCACTGACATGTGGACAGTATATAGTGTCAGTCAGACATCCTCCTTCAGATGCTCTAGTGTCCTTTTCTACGCTGTACTGAATATTTTTCTTAGTGGAAGTTTTGAGTAAGTCTGTGTGAGGAAATAAACTGGTTTCGTCTTTCAGAGCTGTGTGCTTAATGATTTAGTCTTGAGCTGTGATTCGATATTAAAACACGTCAAATACTCATTATTCATTGGTGTACTTCGCTGTGGTCCTCAAGCAGCAGGTTTTACTCGTTAGTTGGAACCGTTTACATGGTAACCAGACATTATTAACTCTTTGTTTATATATTTTTCAGATTAAGTGTCAGATCATGTTTACATTAGTCTGCTACTGAGGGAGCGTTTTACTCGTGTTTGAACGCTGTAAACTGGTGAACTCCTCCAGATCAACACCGTCTATGTTAGATCCTTCACTGACCACATTATTAAATCAGTTGTTTGCAGAAGTTTCTGAACCTGATCTTAATGTTGAGAATATCTGTCTGAAACTCTTAAACTCGCTGTCATTAAAGCACAGCTGGATCCCAGAGATTCCGTCCACTACAGACCCGATTCACACCTGCCGGTTCTGTCAGAGACAGTAGAGAGCCGCATCTGCTGAACTGCTCTCTCCTGCAGGGAATCAGTGTGTGTGAGAGAGTCCCGTCTGGAGGTTATGGTCTGGAGTGTGTGTGTGTGTGTGTGTTTGTCTGTCTGAGTGTGCATATGTTTGAGTGTGTGTGTGTGTCCGAGTGTGCATGTCCAAGTGTGCACGTCTGCAGTGGCTTAGCGCAAAATGCGGAGTGTATGAGTGTCCATGTTCGTGTGTCTGTCTGTCTGTATGCGTGTCGGTGTTTATATGCACATCCTAGTGTGTGTGTCTCTGTCCGTGTGTGCGCGTCTGTAATGATGTACTGTCACATGACCGTGTTTATATTTGCATCATCATAACACACCTTATTTCAGGGAAATAAAAAGAGCAAATCCTACATCAAACAGACTGCGCGTGTGTGTGTGTAAGAGAGAGAGAGAGTGTGTGTGAGAGAGAGACACAGAGACAGACGCGCACACACACAGAGCTAGAGAGACAGACAACACACTCACACACACACACACGGAGAGGCAGGCTCTCAGACGCGCGTCACCGACTCCTCCGCCGTGCTCGGGCCCGTCTTTACTGTCTCCGACCGCGGCTTTCAAAGGAACCGAAGCGGGGATTAACGAGCGACTGGCGGTAGAAAACCGGGAATAACGCGCGACTCCTGTGCGACATTGTAGTCATTCAGAGGTAACGTGTGTTCGCTTATTGTGTGTGTGTGTGTGTGTTGATTTACAGGCGGCTTGTAGAGCTGGTCTCCCCGCATTAGTGCAGCTCCACACGGTTAGCTCTGCTCTGCTCTACGGTGTTGTGTCGCGCTGTTCTCCTGCAGAATCCGCCGTTTGCGGTGATTTTAATGCGGTGATGAACGCGCAGGTGCTCGGGCATCTCCGGGCTGTAACGGGACTCGCGGACACTGCTCGTTATAGAGAACACATGATGATATTTGACAGTAGAGTATCAGCACAGGCACACGATGAACCTCGTGAAGGCTGAAATGGCGTGTATAATGTAATGTCTGGAGGGTTTGTGTCCTGGATTGACTGAGCTGGAGAAATAACAGATGATGATGATGATGATGATGACGCTCTTAAAGGGACAGCTCGCCTGTAAATGGATATTCTGTCATTTTGTGGCCCTCATGGCGACAGCAGCGGAAGCTGTACAGAGCTGCCGTGAACAGAACTGAGCTGAGCAGACATTCAGTGTTATCATATATACAGACACACCGAGCGACCGGAACCGCCTGATTTTTAGCCTGAGCAGTGTTGGGTGTTCGGTCAGTGACGTCAGAGACTCCTCTCACCGCCGCAGGGTCACGTGTGTGTGTGTGTGAGAAATAAACCCATAGAATAAACAGCATCCATTAGAACTGCAGCAGTAAATAAATGAAGCAGTTTATAATATTGAGATGTACAGAAGTGGACTTCAGCTGTCGGATCTCCTCATTCTCATTAAAGCTATTATCGAGAGAAGAGCAGCGAATGAATCTCATTTAGAAACTGAAGATGTCACTTTATAAACGCAGATCTGTGATGAACGCTTCGGTCTGCTTTATCTGTTCATGCTCATTTAAGACAGAGTGAGTTCTTTAAAATAAAGCTTTATCATTAATATTAGAATTGTGTATTAACTGCTTAAACACACACCACAGCCCAAAGTGTCCACATTCACTCCTGGAGTATTTCTACACTATTCAATTCAATTCAATTCAGCTTTATTTGTATAGCGCTTTTACAATGTAGATTGTGTCAAAGCAGCTTCACATAAATGGTCATAGTAACTGGAACAGTGTGGTTCAGTAACTGGAACAGTGTGGTTCAGTAACTGGAACAGTGTGGTTCAGGTTTTAGTGTTTAAGTTCAGTTAGGGTTAGCTCAGTTCAGTGTGATTTAATCATTACTGAGAGTTCAAACACTGAAGAGCCAATTCATCGATGCGTAGCTCTACCAATCCTGAACCATGCGAGGCAGTGGCGACAGCGGAGAGGGAAAAAAAAACTTCACCTGATGGGAGTGAAGAAAAAAAACCTTGAGAGAACCAGACTCAGTTGGGCACGACCATTTTCATTTCTCCGCTGGCCAAAAGTCCCCGCTGTAGACTGACGTAACTACACACATGTAGTTCCTCAGTCACAAACCGTTTCAGGATGAAAACACATACAGAGACAATAACCTGACGGACGTAACCCTGCTGTAGACTGACGTAACCCCGCTGTAGACTGACGTAACCCCGCTGTAGACTGACGTAACCCCGCTGTAGACTGACGTAACCCCGCTGTAGACTGATGTAACCCCGCTGTAGACTGACGTAACCCCGCTGTAGACTGACGTAACCCCGCTGTAGACTGATGTAACCCCGCTGTAGACTGACGTAACCCCGATGTAGACTGACGTAACCCCGCTGTAGACTTGCTAGATTTGCCAGCAGGTTGTTCATCTGGTCCTGTAATAAGCTGCTGTTCCTCCACGTGTGACGGCCCTGCAGTGTGTTTCTACACAGAGGATCGTCTGTACAGCCGGAGCTGAAAGAGTGTTCGGCTGCAGATCTCTGCTGTTCCTCCAGTGTTCAGCTGATCTGCAAACACAACTCATTCTGAAGTGTGGACAGCTGATTAATTAGAGAAAGAAGCATGATCTGCTCCTGCTAGCGTGTGCTGAGCCTAGCTGTTGACCTCTGACCCCAGAGTTACTGTCGTTAGCTGATCACAGTAAAGATGTGTAGGGACGGCTCACTTTACATCATAGTAAACCACTCCAGTGGAGCCTGTTTACAGCCCTGACCTGAGACCAGCCGGAGCTGTGTGTGTTTTTATTAAACATGAACGCACACAGACTCACGGGGACTTGTCTCCATAAGGTCCTCAACCGAGGTGAACATAAATCAGACAGAGTGAAGTGTTGTGAAGATGCAGAGCGGCAGACTGTTTCCTCTGAGGCTGGGTTAGGGCAAGAGTTGGGAAGCAGTGTGCACACTAGAAACATCATTATGTGTGTGTGTGTGTGTGTGTGTGTGTGTGTGTGCGTGTGTGTGTGTGCGTGTGCGTGCGTGTGTGTGTGGCACAGAATGCTTCATCTGAGCTCACTTCACATCCTCTTCACAGGTTTGTGTGAGGAAACTGCTTCATCATAAGCAGCTTGATGAGGTCAGGTTGGGGATCGGGGACAGGCCTCCTCTTGCCCAGTCCAGTCCTCGTGCTGCTGCGGCTGATAACGGCATTTCAGAACAATCCTGCAGTTACTATAATGGATGCAGAACTAAATCAAAGAAACCCTAACCAGCTCTGATCATTTTGGGTACAAATGGTTCCTCTAAAGTAATCAAGTAGCTACACACACACACACACACACACACACACACACCTACACACACACACACACACACACCTACACACACACACACACACACCTACACACACACACACACACCTACACACACACACACACACATACACACACACACACCTACACACACACACACCTACACACACATACACACATACACACACACACATGTTGCTGACTGAAGCGTCCCAGAAAGCTCAGGGTCGTGGCAAGGGTTTGGTGAACCACCTTGTTGGCGTGTTTGGCTGCTCCTCACCGGCAGTCAGCGTGCAGCATTTGAAGCATGCGCTGTTTTCCAAAGACTTCCACAAACGCAGCGTTTAGAGCCAGGTTACGTCACTGCGAGACTGCAGCTAAATTAAAGACAGAAACACACACACACACAGCTCAGTCACATGGACGTGTGTTGAGTCTGTACTGCCGTGTGCCGAGTGGCCTGTAGGGGAGTCTGCACTGACAGTGGAACTGAAGCTCATGTGCATGCTGGCTGTCGAGTTATTCTACATAATATTCACAAATCAGGCTCTAAACGGGCTCCAGAATAAAGGAGGCACGTCTGATCCTGGATCAGTTTTTCTGAAGTGGTGTCAGTATTCTGCAGACGTGTCCTGCTGGAGTAAACTGCACAACTGTTCCAGAATCAGTGGCTCTCCTCTGTTTCACCTGGAGAAATGCGGATCAGCTGTTGGTGCTGCGCTAGCCGGAGCGTCGGCCTTCGTCATGCTGTGTACATATATAGGGTACGATGTCATGATGGAGGGAGAAAAGAACCGGGTATCCTCATATTCTGGCGGGGTAAGTGCTGTCTGTGGCTGAGGGAAGTGTTCATCCCGTTCAGAAAATGGCGCAGTATCAGACTGAAAGCGCTGTCTGAAAGATTTCTGGACTCCTCCTGATTTTGCTCTGTTCTCTGCATCCCTCTTTTATTTCTCTCTTTTCTTGAAGCTTTTCTCTTCTTTCTCTCTCGTGTTGGCCGGAGGGAGTTTACCTTCATAGTCCTGGCAGCAGTCTGGGTAGTAAACCGCACTAATGCTGGCTCATAAACGAGCAGACCCAGGCTGTGTGGAGTGATTTGCTCAGATCCTCCTGTTCTCTCTCTGTTCTCCGCCCTGTCTCGTGTTGATAATCGCTGTTTGAGTCTGTGGTTCCTCTGGCGTGTCTTGACGTCATGCTGAAACAGCTCTCGGTGCACAAAAACAGATGGCTGAGCTTTTAGCAGGAAAGGAAACGCTGCCTCTCTGGTGCCCTGTTAGTTTTGGCTATTGAGTTGTAAAGTGCAGGTATGAATAAATCAGATATAGAGGTTTACCAGAAATGACTGAGTGGAGGAATGTGCTTTACACCCATGCATTTGTTTCCAGCTGCTAATCCTCTTCTCCTGTTTGATTCCAGAGCTTGTCCTTCCGGCCGGACTGAAGAAAACCATGACATCCTTCAGTTACAGCAGTTAAGAGAGAGAGAGAAACTTCACAGAGAGGATGGAGGAGCTGTATAAAGCTTCAGCAGAGGTGGACACAGCGGAGGACGCTCAGGATCTCTGCAGCACTGAGGAAACTGACTCACACACACTCACACTGGGGAAGCTGGAGGGCGAGGCGGCGGCTGTTACCACTGGTGAGCCCTGGCCCGCAGGTGCTCCACAAACCCCAAAGCGCTCGCTCTCGCCCCTGCTGACGCTGCCGACCTCCGAGTCCCCCGCAGTGGCCCTGAAGCTGCTGCAGCCGCTCTGCCTCGGGGACGCTTCTGTGGTGCTACCCATCCTCACTGCCCCACCGGCTGCTCCGGGTGTCCCTGCGGCTCCGTACCTGATGAGCGGTCAGGGGCCGGTGTCCATCCCACTGGTGCTGGAGCCACAGGTCCTTCAACATGCACTGCTCCAGCAGACGGCCGCATGTCCTGGGCTAGCCTTGCAGAGCAGTGTGCTGTGCCCAAACCCGTCCCTCAGCCTCGGTGCTCCGCCGGCACTGGACCAGAAGGGCCCGGGTGCAGGTCTGGACACAGGCCTACTGACTCTTCTTCAGAACCCCAGCTTTGCAGCAATCCTGCAGGACCTGTTCCCCGGGACCCCTGTGTCGGCTTGCCCCCCTCCGTCTCCCCCACAGATAGACCTGTCCTCCTCATTTCTCCCCCCGCAGCTGCCCTACAATACCCCGCTAGCCCCGTTGGTGCCGCCCGCCACCCTGCTTGTGCCCTATCCTGTGGTCATTCCTCTCCCGGTGCCATTGCCTATCCCGGTGCCCATCCCCATCCCTGTGTCCATCTCTAAAGCAGAGGCAGAGTCTCCCAAACCTGCCTGTACTCTGAGCAAGAGCACGCAGACACCCCCCAGTGACGGTGCCCTCTATCTGGACAGCAGGGACACAGCAGGAGTCCAGCAGCCTGTTCCTGTACCCTTGAACTCTGCAGATGTGGAAGTGCTGGACTTATCCACAAAACTGCCCCGACCCTCAGCACAGGCTCCTGCTCCTCAGGTGCTCCAACATGACAGCGTTCTGGATCTGTCATTGCCTAGTGTAAGAAAGACATGCATCCAATCCCGCAGCCCCTTCGGGCCCCTGAGCCCTGAGCGGGACAGGCTGTGCCACCTAGGGGAAGGTATTAGCACCGGAGCTCTGGCTCTCGGTGTCCTCAGGCCAGTGGACTGCACACCCAAGCTGGACAGCAAGTTGCTGAGCGGGCTAGCATCTCTGGAGTTCAGTAGGCAGCATAAGTGGGTGGTGGACAGCAGCGTGGCGGGGTCGGGTTCTGTGCACGACTCTGCACTCACAGCCGGTGGAAACATCGAGATCGTCAGCACCTCGCAGACTGCCAAAGTCATTGTGTCCGTCAAAGATGCCATGCCTGCTATTTTCTGCAGCAAGATAAAGGGATTATCCGGTGTTTCTACAAAGAATTTTTCCATCAAATGTGACGGCGGTCAGGGGACCTTCGCCACACTACCCAGGGGCCCCGGGGACCCGCGCGGAGAACCCAGTGACACACTCAAGAAGATCTCTAAAAACAGAGGCATCAAACTGAAGAAAGTCAGCTCACAGGAGATTCATATACTGCCCATAAAGAAGCAGCGGCTGGCGGCCTTCATACCCAGGAAATAACACGGCGCTCAGGCTGCTTCGGGGAGGGTTGGGGAGTAGAGATGTGGGTAATGTGAAAAACAACAGTCAGAGAAATGTAACCAGGGTATGAAGATGCTAAACGCATTCCTGGATGAAATGAAGCCTAAAGTGTTTCTCCGTGTGATGTAGACGGATGCAGGCTGGTCTGACGCTGGCAGTCGAGTCCTTCATTATAAAGCAACAGACGAAGTCAACAGGACAGCGCTCCGAGTAGAAGGACCATCCGAACCGGCCAAACTGCACTACTACTGATATCCTCCAGCACCGGCAGCTCTAATCAGGCATATTTCCTCATCCTGTGCATTTTGATCTTGGTCACACATCCTCATGAATAATTCATCATGTTTAATCTGCATCCCCATTAATATGCATGAGATATGTTTTGAACCCTCGCCAGCTGTCAGCGAGACACAGGACAAGCCGTACAGCCAAACCTCCTGCTAACATGCTATCGCAGAATACTTGCTGTCCTCGAGCTGTTTACACGTGGACTGTGAGGCGTCTCCACTGTCTGACCTTTCGCTTTGCTAATCGCTGTATTACTGCGGCCTGCAGCCGAGCACTTCCATTGAGGATGCTGATTGGAGGAAACGGTTGTCAGTAGCAACAAAGCACAGTTTCCCTCATCGCTCCTCCAGACGCTCGCAGATTACAACTAAATAATCATCAGGACTTCATCCCAACCCACGACACATCTGAGTGCAATGGCGCATGAGTGCTGTGTGTATGGCCGTGGACTCGACACAGCATCCTTCAGGAGTCTGATTAATGAGAGAGTTCACACTACCATGAGCGTTTGCTGGTAATGTAGAGCAGTCTAGATGCAGCAGACTCAGCTCTTATTAGAGCGCTCAGTCACACGTTACTATAAGGTTTAATTAGTTAATGTTAGTTAAAGCATTCGCTGACATGAACACAGAACAGTAGACTGATTACAGTCTTTATTCACGACTGTTAGCATTAGCTGATGGAGTCCAGCGTTAGTTCAGATTACCACATGTCAACAAGCATCAGCTCATATTTGAATGATGCATTAGCGAATGCTGAGCGAGCGTTAATAACTGCTGTATGAGTAATGATGATCATCAGTTCATCTTAGTAAACATATGAACTGACATTAACTGATGACGCCTGATAGTCCAGTGTGACGAGTGCTGGAGCAGAGCGGAGGTGTTTACAGCACACCGAGCTCTGATGAAGACCTGAGCTGAACATCTCACGCTCCTCATCATCAGGAGACGCCTGCGCTCATTCTTCAAGGAGACTGACAGCATGTTTGATTTGGGCTGATCTATCGGAGTCTGCTGTTCTTGATGCCTCAGACGGTGTTAGAGAGCAGAAACTCATTTAAATGTGTCGTGATGATGAGAACAGTGAACATGCGGCTCTCCAGGCACAACCTGACCTTCACACACAGCCAAAACATCTTTCCAGGAGTGTGTGTGTGTGTGTGTGTGTGTGTTTCTTCATGTGTTTTGGGTGTCATGGATAATGTTGTGTGTGTGTGTGTGTGTGTGTGTGTGTGTGTGTAGGGGGGTCTCCACCTGTTGGCTTGATGAATGCTCTGCTGCTGTAATGATCAGTGTGTTTGTGTACAGTATTTATTAATGTTAATGTTGACGAACAGCAGCTCAGTGAAGAGCGACAGCAGGAAATCATCCTCATCATCATCATCATCATCATCCTCTCTGCAGATTTCTGACATTACTTATAATATAAAGGCAGGAATATGAGCAGAACAGGCCTGTAGAGATGATGTGAACATGAAGAGTCATCAACACAGCAGCACTTCATTATTGATGAACACAACACACACAACCGCACACACACACACTCACTCAGCTCCATCCCAATCACATTTTACCACACAGAAACGTGTGTGTGTGTGTGTGTGTGTGTGTGTTTGTCTGGTGGAACAATCTAAAGCTGCACATGAATCCAGGACTCTTCCCCTGTGAGTGTGTGTGAGGGTGTGTGTGTGTGTGTGTGCACTAAGTGTCTTAAAAGAAGTCTTAAATCATCCCTCAGCATGTGATTACTATATTTCCAGATACACACACACACACACACACACACACACCATCAGCATGAACTCCAGATGAAGTTTCTGAATAGACCTAGTCTGTCTCTGTGATGTGGAATAATGTGTGTGTGTGTGTGTGTGTATGTGTGTGTGTGACTGTTACAGTGTTTAGGTTGTTGTGATGACGATGCTGATGATGGTGTTTTGTAAGGACTGAACACACACAAACACACACACTCACACACACACTCACGGGACTCTGCTGGTCTTTTAAATTATTTATTTATTATCTGTATTGTTGAAAATGTGACGAACGCAGCAGCTTTAAAAACCTCATCAATAAAAACACCTCTGCTATGAACAGTGTGTGTGTGTGTGTGTGATTGTGTGTGTGTGTGTCTGTATGGCACAACAGTCTCCAGATCCTCTGCTGTCTGCACAGTAAAGGGAGGTCTGAAGCGCTGGAGGGTCTCTGATGTCTGATGTTGGAGGCGCTCCGCTACAGCAGAGGAGACCTGAGAGTCTGAGGGGGCAGCGGTGAGGTGAGGTGAGGTGAGGTGAGGTGAAGACCCCCCCCTGCACGCTTCAGTCCCTCAAACACAGCGGCGCTGAATACAATATCTATTCTCCACTCATGTACATTCCTGTTGCTGAGCTTATGGTGAGACACATGATACACTGCTGACGTCTGACCTCCACACACACACACACACACACACACACACGTCTGCAGATTCACCATCATCATCCTCAAACTGAAGATCAGTCTCACACACACACACACACACACACACACACACACACACTCCTATGAGCACAACTACTGAAATAATGACCGTGAGGAAATGAGTGTAGAGTCTGACAGTCAAATGAAGACAGCAGTGTTTCCCACTGTGAGTGTGAGTGTGTGTGTGTGTGTGTGAGAGAGAGTGTGTGTGTATGTCTCCTCCGTTTGCTGTGGTTCTGCTCATCATCCAAGGCTGAAGTTCAACAGGACAGAATCAACCAGTCTGTGACATCCTGCAGAGTCTGTAGTGTTCCTCAGAGAGAGTGTGTGTGTGTGCGTGTGCGTGTGTGTGTTTAACGGCAGGCGGGCAGCGTTCGGCACAGTGGTTTGTTTCCCATCAGCCCTCTGTAGCAGCACAAGTGTGTGTGGGTGAGAGTATGTGTATGAGAGTGTGTGAGTGTGTGTGTGTGAGTGTGTGTGTGTGTGTTAGGGATGTCCAGATCTGATCAGAGATCAGGCCCGATCACACAGTTTCAGACTGGATCAGTGTGTTGTTTCCTCTCCATCAGGCGTGGGTTATGGTTGTGTCTGATCACTCCTGCAGTTCAGCGCTCGAGCTCTTCCTGACTCCACACTCGATCAGCAGTGTGTGACATCACTGTTGCAGACACGCTTTTAGGGCGGCGGCGAACACTGACGCGGCGAGCGCGAGTATGGAGGCGTCTCATCTCAGAGGCTGCGTCATCTGAAGAGTGCTGACTTCACAGGGGAGTCCTTCATCGTCCACACCGGCTGAAGCGAGCGCTGTGAAATGAGACGATCTCGCCTACAGAGGGCAGATCTCATCCTCAGCCGCCGTCACAGCGTAATACCACGTCTTCAACCTGTTTCCAGACTGATCTTAACCTATTTTAAGCGAGCTGAAGGTGAAGCGAGGCGTACACCGCTGGAGAAATCTCTCCTGACCCACACATGAGCAGATGAACGTGTGACCTGTGTGTAACAGCAGCCGTCAGTCACACATCTCACACTGCTCTTCAGTAGTGTGTGTTCAGGTCTCCAATGCGGCCTCATCTGCTGTAATCCTCCTGCCGTTATCAGCGTGTGATCAGTCTCAGATGTTCGAGGCTGTGAAGGATCCACCGGTTGTCTTCTTCATCACCTGGGCAATGAAGGACACGTTCTGAGGCTGGATTTGCAGGAGCGTGGTGATGACGCAGCGCCACAGTGATGCAGCAGCCTTCAAATGCACCCTTCAGAGGATGCAGCCTCTGGAATGAGACCCAGCTGCTGTCTGCGGTCTGCAGCTGATGACGACAGCACGGTGCTAGTGGACTGTGAGATATGGACACGCGAGTCTGCCGGCCGACTGCTTCAGGTGGAGCTGCTGTCTGTGTTTATAGTGGATCATTTCAATATTTCCTGCAGCACTGAAGTCCAGACGTGAAGAGGGCACGGTATCATCTCTGGAGAGCTCAAGCTGCCTCATGGAAGAGCTCAGACTGATGAGGAGTGTTAGAAACCGCCTGCATCTGCCTCCGCTCTGCTGAAGACTTCATCTGCTACAGAAGCAGCGCATCAATCCCTCAGACTCCAGAAGCAGATCAGGACATCCCTAGTGTGTGTGTGTGTGTGTTCACTATCACTGCTTTAGTGTATTGATGGTTGTGTGTGTGTGTGTGTGTGTCTGTGTGTGTGTGTGTGTGTGTGTGTGTGTGTGTGTGTGTGTGTGTGTGTGTGTGTGTGTGTGTGTGTGTGTCAGTGTGTTCACTTCCTCTGCTTCAGTGTGTCGATGTGATGGCACAGTTTGAGCGCGGGTCCCAGCTTCAGCCCCATGTACTTCATCACCATGTCGCTCCGCAGCAGCAGCAGTGCTTTACCATCGATCTCCTGCAGGGGAAAACACACACACACACACACACACACTGAGGGCGGAGCCACAGCAGCAGCACCCAATCACAGGCTGCCTATCAGACATCTGTTTAATCCTTCACTGCCTAAAACTCAATATACAGGGAGTGTGTGCATCACTGACGTGTTTTCTGAAGAGTTCTGCGTGCGGCCCCAGCGCTGTAGGGTCGGCGTCCCGCACAAACTGCATCACTTCCTCTATGCTCCAGGAAGTTGGGCTCCGACCGGGGGTTTTGAGCTCCACTGATTCAGGACCAGTGGTGGAGCTCGCAGCTGAAACACAGAAGAGGGATATCACACACATGCGTGCACACACACACACACACACACACACATATATATGTACACTTTATTAGGTACACCTTCAGCCGAGTTCACACTGCAGGATTTTGAGCCTGATTTGGAAGTTAACGCGCTCGCCGACAGATCAGGCTGTGATCGGGGAAAATCCGCGCGTGCTCGGCAGTCTTTATGCGTGAACTACTGAACAACGCATCAGAGGCTCACTGACGTGTCACCGACACCTCACAGACGGAAATCCAATATCCAGCAAGCTGAATATTCCAGAGCAGTCGGCCGACTCGACCTCACGCACGGTCAGATGTAGCGACGAGCTGCAGCCAATGAGAGAGCAGATCAGCATGAGCTGAACGACCGTGTGCTCACGAGCTCAACAGAAAGCTCTGTGATTGGCCAGAATGGGCATCGATGCACTCGCTCGTTCACAGACATGAGAGTAGGCTATAATCGCAGAGGAGCTGGAGTTCTGTGACTATTAGAATCACTGTACTGCTCATTCTGACTGCTCTCAGATCAGACTTCATGTTCTCATGTCATATTTACATTCAAAACTTCTGTTGAGATATTACAATTAAGCTTTGAATATCTGTCCTCATATTTAATGACACCATTACACTAAAAACATGACCTTTATGCTAATACAGCCTGTACATATGCAGGTCAGATACTAGAACATGCCCGTGGTCTGGGCCTCGCTTTCATTTCCACTCAAACAGGAGCTGCGGCACAGAATATGCTGTTCTGACAGATATATATGGAGGAAATTCAGGTTTTTGCCATCAGAAAGTTCTGTTTATGTTAGCAGGAAGTTGCTGGGCATTAAATCCTGCATATTTAAAGTCTCAGTGTAGAGCAGGGGTCACCAAACTTGTTCCTGGAGGTCCGGTGTCCTGCAGATTTTAGCTCCAACTCTAATCAAACACACCTGAACAAGCTGATCAAGCTCTTACTAGGTATACTTGAAACATCCAGGCAGGTGTGTTCAGGCAAGTTGGAGCTAAACCCTGCAGGAACACCGACCCTCCAGAACTGAGATTGGTGACCCCTGGTGTAGAGTGTCAGACATGCATGCAGTCATGTTGAGCAATACGGCGATTTAAGGAAGAAAACCACCAGCCTGAACCGCTGATACAAGGCAGGATGATCCATGCTTTCATGTTGTCTGAGCCGAGCATCTGAATGTGTGAGCAGAAATGGAGACTCATCAGAGCAGCAACGTTTCTCCAATCTTCTATTGTCCAGTTTTGGTGAGTCTGTGTGAATTGTAGCCTCAGTTTCCTGTTCTTAGCTGACAGGAGCGGCACCCGGTGTGCTCTTCTGCTGCTGTAGCCCATCCGCCTCAAGGTTGGACGTGTTGTGTGTTCAGAGATGCTCTTCTGCAGAGCTCGGTTGTAGCGAGTGCTTATTTGAGTTACTGTTGCCTTTCTATCAGCTGGAACCAGTCTGGCCATTCTCCTCTGACCTCTGGCCTCATCAACAAGGCATTTGCGCCCACAGAACTGCCGCTCACTGGATATTTCCTCTGTGTCGGAGCATTCTCTGTAAACCCCAGAGATGGTTGTGCGTGAAAATCCCAGTAGATCAGCAGTTTCTGAAATACTCAGAGCAGCCCGTCTGGCAGCAACAACCATGCCACTATCAGAGTCTCTTAAATCCCCTTTCTTCCCCATTCTGATGCTCGCTCTGACCTGCAGCAGATCCTCTTGATCATGTCTACATGCCGACATGCAGTGAGCTGCTGCCATGTGATTGGCTGATTATACACTTGCGTTAACCAGGAGTTGGAGAGGTGTACCTAATAAAGTGGCCGCTAAGTGTATATCCACACACATTATTCCACATACAGAATCGCACACACACACACACACACACACACACACACACACACACACACACACACACACACACACACACACACACACACACACAACTACACACACTTATGTCATTCTCACCCTCTACACGTCTGTGTGTGTGTGCTGGCGGGTTAGAGGGCTGTCGTCGCACCGCCGGGCCGTTGCCATGGTAATATGGGCTGTTGGGCGGAGTCTGGTAGTCTAAAGTGCTCCTTGATGTCTGTGGGCGGGGCGTCATGGAATTGGAGGCGGAGTCCATGAAGCGCTGCTCCTTCGGTGACCCGCTGTCCTCTGGGGGAAGAGTTTCAGCTACACACACACACACACACACACACACACACACACACACACACACACACACACACACACATGCTCACAAATATATTGACTGCATGCAGTATTTCTCTATCTGTGTGTGTGTGTGACTGCTCTACCTTCTGACGGGTGTGTGTCTGTGTGCAGGAGTTTCGGGGACAGCGGCGCACAGTACGGCGGAGACTCTCGGCAGATCCGCTTCACACCCCGATGCAGAGACGCAGAGTCCAGCAGCAGCTCCTCTTTCACTGACACACACACACACACACACACACACACAGAAAACACACCCTGTCAGTGTTGTACCTGATTTTGTGTGTTTGTATGCATCATGAGTGTGTGTGTATGTGCGTGTGTGTGTTCAGAGTCGTACCTGTTTTCATGAGCTCCTATGCGCTGTGTGTGTGCGTTCAGTGTTGTACCCGTTTTCGTGCACGCGTGTGTGTGTCTGTGTGTCTGTGTGTGTGTGTGTGTGTGTTCAGAGTCGTACCTGTTTTCGTGCGCTCGTATGCGCTGTGTGTGTGCGTTCAGTGTCATACCCATTTTCGTGCGCGCGCGCGCGTGTGTGTACGTGTGTGTGTGTGTGTGTGTGTGTGTGTGTGTGTGTGTGTGTGTGTGTGTGTGTGTGTGTGTTCAGTGTCATACCTGTTTTCGTGCGCTCGTGTGCGCTGTGTGTGTGTGTGTGTGGGCTGAAGGGCTGGCTGCTGAACAGATGATCACACTGCAGCTGTCGACACACTCGCTCCAGGAAACGCAACACAAAGCCGGCGCTGGAGGCCGACGGCAGCTTCACCAACCGCACACCTCCGTCTGTGCGCACTGGAACACACACACACACACACACAGTTACAGAAACACACACTCAGTTATAGATACACACACACACACACACAGTTACAGAAACACACACTCAGTTATAGATACACACACACACACACACAGTTACAGAAACACACACTCAGTTATAGATACACACACACACACACACAGTTACAGAAACACACACTCAGTTATAGATACACGCACATGCACACACAGTGCAGTACAGTGTGAGTGTGTGTTTGTGCATGCGTGTGCCTGTTTCAGTAACTGTGTGTGTATCTCTGACCGTCTCCCCTCCCCCTCCTTCATTCTGTAGGCAGCGCAGCAGTACAGTGGAGTGTGTGTGTGTGTGTGCGCGTGTGTGTGCGTGTGTGCGTGCGTGTGTGTGTGTATCTCTGACCGTCTCTCCTCCCCCTCCTTCACTCTGTAGGCAGCGCAGCAGTACAGTAGTGTGTGTGCGTGTGTGTGCGTGCGTGCGTGCGTGCGTGCGTGTGTGTGTGTGTGTGTGTGTGTGTGTGTGTGTGTGTGTGTGTGTGTGTGTGCGTGCGCGTGTGTGCGTGCGTGTGTGTGCGTGTGTGTGTGCGTGCGTGTACCTCTGACCGTCTCTCCTTCCCCTCCTTCACTCTGTAGGCAGCGCAGCAGTACAGTAGTGTGTGCGTGCGTGTGTGTGTGTGTGTGTGTGCGTGCGTGTGTGTGTACCTCTGACCGTCTCTCCTCCCCCTCCTTCACTCTGTAGGCAGCGCAGCAGTACAGTAGGCTGGTATGTGCAGTCCAGGCAGGCCTGTATGGTTTGCTGCAGCACCAGGTTTGCCGCCTCTGGCCCGAAGTGGTCCGGCAGTTTCTGAAGCTGCTTACGGTCCAGATGCGGCCCACAGTTCCCATGCTTGTTCACGTACACACACACTGATGGACAGAGCAGACATACTTGTTGTTCATTCTGACTCTGGTGTGTATGGTGTTGCATTGCTGTTGTTCAGTCTGATTATGGTGTGTATGGTGTTGTATATACCGGTGGACACCACAGACGAGGAGCAGGCCAGCGGGGAGAGGCCGTCACTAGGCATTATGGGTATTCTG
>NC_133198.1:50390000-50392500 GCF_049306965.1 Danio rerio | reverse complement strand
AGTGTCTGATGTGTGGTGGGCGGTGTTCAGTGTCTGGTGTGTGGTGGGCGGTGTTTAGTGTCTGATGTGTAGTGGGCGGTGTTCAGTGTCTGATGTGTGGTGGGCGGTGTTCAGTGTCTGATGTGTGGTGGGCGGTGTACAGTGTCTGATGTGTGGTGGGCGGTGTTCAGTGTCTGATGTGTGGTGGGCGGTGTTCAGTGTCTGATGTGTGGAGGGCGGTGTTCAGTGTCTGATGTGTGGAGGGCGGTGTTCAATGTCTGATGTGTAGTGGGCGGTGTTCAGTGTCTGATGTGTGGTGGGCGGTGTTCAGTGTCTGATGTGTGGTGGGCGGTGTTCAGTGTCTGATGTGTGGTGGGCGGTGTTTAGTGTCTGATGTGTGGTGGGCGGTGTTCAGTGTCTGATGTGTGGTGGGCGGTGTTCAGTGTCTGATGTGTGGTGGGCGGTGTTCAGTGTCTGATGTGTGGTGGGCGGTGTTCAGTGTCTGATGTGTGGAGGGCGGTGTTTAGTGTCTGATGTGTGGTGGGCGGTGTTCAGTGTCTGATGTGTGGTGGGCGGTGTTCAGTGTCTGATGTGTGGTGGGCGGTGTTCAGTGTCTGATGTGTGGTGGGCGGTGTTCAGTGTCTGATGTGTGGTGGGCGGTGTTTAGTGTCTGATGTGGGGTGGGCGGTGTTCAGTGTCTGATGTGTGGTGGGCGGTGTTCAGTGTCTGATGTGTGGTGGGCGGTGTTCAGTGTCTGATGTGTGGTGGGCGGTGTTCAGTGTCTGATGTGTAGTGGGCGGTGTTTAGTGTCTGATGTGTGGTGGGCGGTGTTCAGTGTCTGATGTGTGGTGGGCGGTGTTTAGTGTCTGATGTGGGGTGGGCGGTGTTCAGTGTCTGATGTGTGGTGGGCGGTGTTCAGTGTCTGATGTGTGGTGGGCGGTGTTCAGTGTCTGATGTGTGGTGGGCGGTGTTCAGTGTCTGATGTGTGGAGGGCGGTGTTCAGTGTCTGATGTGTAGTGGGCGGTGTTTAGTGTCTGATGTGTGGTGGGCGGTGTTCAGTGTCTGATGTGTGGTGGGCGGTGTTCAGTGTCTGATGTGTGGTGGGCGGTGTTCAGTGTCTGATGTGTGGTGGGCGGTGTTCAGTGTCTGATGTGTGGAGGGCGGTGTTTAGTGTCTGATGTGTGGTGGGCGGTGTTCAGTGTCTGATGTGTGGTGGGCGGTGTTCAGTGTCTGATGTGTGGTGGGCGGTGTTTAGTGTCTGATGTGTGGTGGGCGGTGTTCAGTGTCTGATGTGTGGTGGGCGGTGTTCAGTGTCTGATGTGTGGTGGGCGGTGTTCAGTGTCTGATGTGTGGAGGGCGGTGTTTAGTGTCTGATGTGTGGTGGGCGGTGTTCACTCTCTGATGTGTGGTGGGCGGTGTTCAGTGTCTGATGTGTGGTGGGCGGTGTTTAGTGTCTGATGTGTGGAGGGCGGTGTTTAGTGTCTGATGTGTGGTGGGTGGTGTTCAGTGTCTGATGTGTGGTGGGCGGTGTTCAGTGTCTGATGTGTGGAGGGCGGTGTTTAGTGTCTGATGTGTGGTGGGCGGTGTTCACTCTCTGATGTGTGGTGGGCGGTGTTCAGTGTCTGATGTGTGGTGGGCGGTGTTTAGTGTCTGATGTGTGGAGGGCGGTGTTTAGTGTCTGATGTGTGGTGGGTGGTGTTCAGTGTCTGATGTGGGGTGGGTGGTGTTTAGTGTCTGATGTGTGGTGGGTGGTGTTCAGTGTCTGATGTGTGGTGGGCGGTGTTTAGTGTCTGATGTGTGGTGGGTGGTGTTCAGTGTCTGATGTGGGGTGGGTGGTGTTCAGTGTCTGATGTGTGGTGGACGGTGTTTAGTGTCTGATGTGTGGTGGGCGGTGTTTAGTGTCTGATGTGTGGTGGGCGGTGTTTAGTGTCTGATGTGTGGTGGACGGTGTTTAGTGTCTGATGTGTGGTGGGCGGTGTTTAGTGTCTGATGTGTGGTGGGCGGTGTTTAGTGTCTGATGTGTAGTGGGCGGTGTTTAGTGTCTGATGTGTGGTGGGCGGTGTTTAGTGTCTGATGTGTAGTGGGCGGTGTTTAGTGTCTGATGTGTGGTGGGCGGTGTTCACTCTCTGATGTGTGGTGGGCGGTGTTCAGTGTCTGATGTGTGGTGGGCGGTGTTTAGTATCTGATGTGTGGTGGGCGGTGTTTAGTGTCTGATGTGTGGTGGGCGGTGTGGTGGGCGGTGTTTAGTGTCTGATGTGTGGTGGGCGGTGTTCAGTGTCTGGTGTGTGGTGGGCGGTGTTTAGTGTCTGATGTGTAGTGGGCGGTGTTCAGTGTCTGATGTGTGGTGGGCGGTGTTCAGTGTCTGATGTGTGGTGGGCGGTGTTCAGTGTCTGATGTGTGGTGGGCGGTGTTTAGTGTCTGATGTGTGGTGGGCGGTGTGGTGGGCGGTGTTTAGTGTCTGATGTGTGGTGGGCGGTGTTTAGTGTCTGATGTGTGGTGGGCGGTGTTCACTCTGATGGGT
>NC_133198.1:50372500-50382500 GCF_049306965.1 Danio rerio | reverse complement strand
GATTCAGTGCAGGTCTCTGTTTGTTTATGGTCTATTCCTCTGCTTTTCTTGTTTCTGCTCTTCTCTCTGAGAGCTGACATGTTCATTTCTCTGTATCGCTGCAGTGACTGTAAAGTTTCTCCAGTCTTTACATCAGTAGATTGGTGTGTGTTTAATAAGCCGGTTGGACATTACTATATGAAATAACAGAACTGACTGATATTCTGCTGTTTCTGAGAGATCAGTAATGTGACATATGAAGTGTGTATATGATGTAATATAATGTGAACCATGTTTTATCGCAGAATTCCTTAATGTTGAATTTTGTCTGAATGTAAATAAACAGTTTTTGTCTAAAGTACAGTTATTAATTCTCTGAAAACACAAATGTCTTTGATTTATGCTGACAGCAGGGCTCAGTTTCTGTTAAATCCACATGTTGGTGGTAGTTTAGACTCATTATGTAGGTGCTGGACTGGCCCGTTGTGTTGATGGTGTGCATGGGTTTTGATTCCTCATATGACTGGCTTCTTCTGTATTGTACATGCAGGTTTATTGCTGTGATTTGTCACAAGAGAAGATGAAGTGTCCTGATCCAGCACTGCTCCAGAGATACAGACACGGTGCTGCACTGAGGAGCGTCCATCTCTACAGGCAGACGGGCTTTACTCCTCTTTTGTAAATGTTTGGGTTTAGGAACACTTCTGCAGAACACATGTCCGTGTTTATATTAAATGTTATTTTATAAAATAAATATTTGAATGTTTAAGTGTAATTTTGAGTGTTTGCTTGCATATTTATATATAAATAAAGAAATACATGTTTAAACACGTGTGCGTGTGTGTGTGTGTGTGTGTGTGTGTGTGTGTGTGTGTGTGTGTGTGTGTGTGTGTTTGAGTAGCCTCTGTGATTTAAGCTCAATGTTATATTTATTTATACAATATTGGCATCATCATCATCATCACCTTCATCATCATCGAGGGGGTGTGTAGAGGAGGCAGGCGGGGTGTGGGGGGGACAGCAGCTGTTCATGGTCTGGATTTGGAAGTACAGGTGTTATCTGGCAGAGATGCTCTCGGTCTGTCTACTTCTTCAGCCTCTGATGTTAGCACCCTTCGTTGTGGTTTGATACTGATGACAGCAGTGATGTTGTCCCTATTGAGTGTGTTCAGTGTCTGCATGTGAGTGGTGTGGTCAGTGTCCCTGTCGCCCCTCAGCAGGTCACTGTAGGACACTGCACACATGAGCCTGTGAGGAGCTGCAGATGTAGATCCGCTGCGTTGACATTCACTGTAATGAGAGACATGCTCATCTGCTGCTCACGCCTCATTCTGACGTGTGTTTGTGGCAGAGTGTGTGTGTGTGTGTGTGTGTGTGTGTGCACTTCTGAAAAATGGTGACACTGTTTTGGAAACGTGTGTAAGCTGGAAAACACTGTCATGTACAGTGTCACAGTGGGCAGCACGATCACCTCACAGCAAGAAGGTCTCTGGTTCAAGTCTCGGCTGGGTCAGTTGGTGTTTCTGTGTGGAGTTTGCATGTTCTCCCCGTGTTGGCGTGGGTTTCCTCCGTGTGCTCCGGTTTCCCCCACAGTCCAAACACATGCGCTATAGGGGAACTGATCAACTACACTGGCCGTAGTGTATGAGTGTGTGTGTGTGTGTGTGTGTGTGTGTGTGTGTGTGTGTGTGTGTGTGTGGGTGTTTCCCAGTGCTGGGTTGTGGCTGGAAGGGCATCCACTTTGTAAAACACATGCTGGAATAGTTTGTGGTTCATTCCGCTGTGGCGACCCCTGATAAATAAAGGGACCAAGCCAAAGGAAAATGAATTATTAATAATCATATGTTATATTATACCCTATAATTATTGCAGAGTACCAATATTTAGCATAAGAACAAAAGTGTTCTTCATGTGTGTGTGTGTGTGTGTGTGTGTGTTTTAATGTACTGAATTCAGACTGAGTTCACCCAAGTGTTATCAGCGGCTGATCTCTGATGCTGCTGCGCGCCACGCCCACATTCAGCGGCCGATCCTCTGATTAGCGGATGTCGGGGAGAGGGCGTGTCTATGCGCGACGTCATCAGCGGCTCGTCTGAAGCCAGAACTGTTGCTGATGAGAGTGTGTGTCGCTCCTCTGCTCTCTGATGGAGGAGATGCTGATCTGAACACACGACGGTGAGTATTCAGGTGTGTGTGTGTGTGTGTGTGTGTGTGTGTGTGTGTGTGTGTGAGTGTGTGTGTGTGTGTTCTTATGTGCGCGTTTCTATGTGCGTGTGTTTCTCTCTGTGTGTGTGCGTGCGCGTGTGTGTGTTTGACTCCCACGCGTTCACTGCGACGCGGAGCCGCAAGCCGAGCAGCATCAGCGCGTTAATGTGACTCACATCAGTCATATAAGGCTATAACTGTAGGTGTGTGTGTGTGTGTGTGTGTGTGTGTGTGTGTGTGTGTGTGTGTGTGTGTGTGTGTGTGTGTGTGTTGTGATCTCCGCGGGTCTCAGTTCGACATCAGATCAGTGTTTACATCCTCACGACGCGTTTCAGGCCGTTTCACACTCGGATCACCGTGAATCAGTTCCTGCAGTTTATTTACTCTCAGTCCTCTTCATCCTGTCGTGTTTCAGTCCTCTTCATCCTGACACACACACACACACACACACACACACACACACACACACTGCTGTCTGATTGTCATGATGACAGAATGTTGATATAAGGTAATATTAGCAGATATTATTGTTCATTATTCCCACATTTCCTGTATAATGTGGAGAAGTGCCGCTTGTCTGAAGAGATCTTCCATTAATAAATCAATATAATATGTAGATTAGTCACATTATAGTGAGAATATATCTCTAAAATATGATTATATTCACTTCATAACTTTACATATTGAGTCATGTTACACTTTCTGAAATTGTGAGTATATGCTGTTATTGTTTATAGTTAACTATTATTGTTACGCATTTAATGAATATATTATGTTTGATGTACTGCAAATATGAGTAGTTTAACCCATTTATCCTCACCTGAGACATTTACTGTTATATTAAATCATTCTATATTATATTATATTATATTACACTGTAACAAACTTACAGTTTACACCCTATTATACAGTATAAATAAATAATCAGAACTATATACCTATTCCAATTTATTCAGTTTCATCCTACAATGATGTCTAGCAGTGAACAAACATCACAATTCTTTTGATATACAAAACTTAATACAATAACACACACACACACACACACACACACACACACACACACACACACACACACACACACACACACACACACACACACACACACACAATATAAAGCATAGTATAGAATGTGTTGATGAGTGTAAGAGTGAGTGAGGTAGTCCAGTGTCGACAGTCCTCCTCCTGAGCCTCCTGAGGGATTTTCTTGGTGTTTTATTGTGTTTGTTTAATTTCTGAAGTGAAGCTGTCAGTGAACTGCAGATGGACTGGTGTTGTTCTGCGGTGAAGTCTGTGATTAATGATGATTAATGATGATTAATGATGATTATTAATGGTTTTTGGTGATCATTGGTGATTATTGATGATAATTGATGATTATTGATGATAATTGATGATTATTGATGATTTTTGCTAATTATTAGTGATTATTGGTGAATATTAGTGTTTAATGATGATTATTGGTGATTGTTTTGCTGATTAATGATGATTATTGGTGATTATTGGTGAATATTGGTGTTTAATGATGATTATTGGTGATTGTTTTGCTGATTAATGATGATTATTGGTAAATATTGGTGAATATTGGCGTTTAATGTTGATTAATGATGATTATTATTGGTGATTATTGATGATTATTGGTGATTATTGGTGTTTAATGATGATTATTGGTGATTGTTTTGCTGATTAATTATGATTATTGATGATTATTGGTGATTATTGGTGTTTAATGATGATTATTGATGATTGTTTTGCTGATTAATGATGATTATTGGTGATTATTGATGATTATTGGTGATTATTAGTGATTGGTTGTTTTCAGACTTCATGCCAAGTGCAGCAGATGTACAGTGAGTTAGAGGAGAGTGTCTAGGTTTATTCTCTGCTAAAACACCTTCCTCTGGCCTAGATTAATATGCGCACTATAAATACACAGTTCATTCCACTGTTCCAGCTTTCCGCCCCAAAAACAGCATTACTGAAGCAGCCAATGGCGTGAGTTTGGGGGCGTGGCCTTCTATTCCGCTGACCTATGGCAGGAAACCTTTCTGTGCTAATCAAGATTAGCATTGCTGTATTGTCGAATCAAAGGCATGCCATTTTAAACGCTGTCTGTGTGTTGATTTGCCTTTCTATCTAACCAACCAAACATGCTAAAACATGCTAGCAGCGCTCTTAAACATGCTAGAATCATGCTTCAACATATTAACATGATTTTGATAATGTTTTAACATCATGAAACATGTTAGAGACATTCTAGAAATCTGCTAGCGACACTCTAAAACATGCTAGCAATGTGTTAACATATTAAAGCTTTAGCTGTTCTCTTAAACATGCTAAAAACATGGAAATAGTGTGCTTAAACATGTGCAGTGTGCAATGTGTGAAATCATTCAGTCTATTTCTGTTTGTCTGTCTAAGCTTAAAGCACTAATCTACAACAGAAATAGGTGTAAGCATCATGCTAAAACATGCTAGCATTGTGTCAAACATGGCTGCAATGTTCCAGTGTTCCAATGTTAAAACATGTTAAGGAAATGTTGAAATGGTGAAACATGTGAGAAACTCATTGAAATGCTCTCAACACGTTCAAAGATGCTAGCAAAGTTAGGGTAGGTGTCAGTTTGAGAATGTTAGCTGTGTGTAGTGTTGTGGGTTTTGCTTATCTCTGTTCTTCATATGTGTTGAGCTGCTTCTTCAGCACAGCAGAGCTGAGGTTAAGTAAATGTCTATAATTAAACCATGCTAAATATTTGAAAGTGCTACAACATATTACAGCATGCTAACACTTCTAACTTAAAATGCTTCAAGCTTTGCGCTCCGGCTGCTCCTCAGTTTGTTTTGCGGAGTTATTTGAGCTGTGTTTCAGCATCATGTGTGATTAGCGAGCGGTCTGTGTGTACAAGCCGGACAGGAGAGTGTGTGCAGCCGCACGCTAGCTATGAGTAAAACTTAAACAGTCACTTAACTGATCCACTTTACAGTCCGCATCAACCAGAAGCAGCGGCCGTTATATGTTCATATTGTGCCGCAGTTCCTGGAGAAACGAGATATTAAACTAGTAAACAGTGGGCGTGGCTTGATTTTTCTACTGTGAGCTGATTGGATGCAGTAAAGTAGGAGTTTCATTCAGAAAGATGGGGGAACCCAACCTAACAGACTCCTCCTCCTCCTCACCATTTCTGTTTGTTGTCATAGCAACTGACAGCTGAAGGGGCGTGGTTAAGTGTGTTAGCCCCACCCACTACCTCAGACAGACCTAATGAGCTGCAGAGATGAACTGATCAGCACAGAGCGGCACTGTGAGCCAACAGCACCAGTACGGTTAGCCATGATTTAGTGTGGACTTTACGTCCTCATACCAGCCGTGACCATCAATAATAAAGGTGTCCTGGTGTGTGTTCACCTTCAGGAAGGGCTCTAGGTGCTCATTGTCCTGGTGTGTGTGTGTGTGTGTGTGTGTGTGTGTGTGTGTGTGTGTGTGTGTGTGTGTGTGTGTGTGTGTGTGTGTGTGTGTGTGTGTGTGTGTTTCTCCGTGTCCTCCTTTACGTGTGCTCATTCTGCGTCACTGGGGACTGAACCCAGAAACACACACACACACACACACACACACACACACACACACACACACACACACACACACACACACACACACACACACACACACACACTATAGACATGTTTCAAGGCGTCTGATTTGCTGTAGATCTGCTGTAGTCCTGCGTCTCGATGAGGTGTGTGTGTGTGTGTGTGTGTGTGTGTGTTTGCGTGTTGGAAATGGCCTGATTTCCTGCAGCCGGTTCGTGGCTGACATTTGTAGGCTGACGGCTGTATTTTTAGCTCTTTTCACAGCGTTGGATTGAGCCGGAGTGCAGAGCTCATGTGCAGTCACATTCACTGCTTCAGCGTCCGTGTGTGTGAGTGTGTGTGTGTGTGTGTGTGTTCTGAGTTTCTCTTTCAGACTGACCTCAGATCTGACTCTAACAGACTGACCTCCCAGACAGCATGTGAATGTGGGCCACTTTAGGCAGTTCTGCGGCACTGCTGCTCTTCCTTTGGCCCAGACTCAATGAATGAGCCTGAAGTGGTCCACCTGTGCAATGGCAGAGTGGGCCAAAGACTCAAATCCATTTATGGGCCATTTAAGGCAAAGATTTGGCCCTTATGGCAGAATGTAATCTGAATGTGAGTCTAATGTGGCCCATGTGGAAAATCATCAATTTGGCCCAAAAGATGGAGGACAAGCGTGAGGCACAGTTGGAAAAAAATGTGGCCTAGTCGTTTAAGGGGAATCTGGGTCTAAACCTAAAGTGGCTCACACGTGCAGGTGCAAATGTGGCCCAGTTATCTTAAGACATGTGTGGGCCACTTTTGGCAAATCTTTGGCACAGTTAGCTCTGGCTATTGCGGCTGTGAGCCTAAAACGGCCCAGAGAAAATATGGCAAACGTGGCCCAGTTATCTTAAAATATATGTGGAGCACATAGACTGAAGTCTCCATCATGGAGAACAGTGTTTGCTTTAGTTGGGCTCACAGTCCTGAAACTCTTTATATAAATGTTCTTTCGGGCTGCTGTAACTTTGAAGAACTTTGCTTGAAAAGTTTATTCAATACCGCAAACAAGCCAAGAAAAACAAAACACAAAATAAAGAATAAACTGAAGTGAGGCACCACCTGTGATGAAGTAATATACTTCTCTGATGTTCACCAATGTTCAGTCCATTATTAGCAGTACCGTAATAACGGTGTAATAATAAAGGTGTTGGCCAGATCTGGGCCAGAATAAAAGCAGAACAGGGTCAGTTCTGGTTCATTTGGTTGAATTCTGGCTGATATGTGGCATTGCTTTGGCTTATTTGTGGCCCAGATCCATCATTCCATTCAGTATGTGGTCCAGATCTAAGTGTCTGGTGTGGGCCGGATTTGAGCCACATGAATTTTGCTAGCTAGGTTAAGATCTGACTCTGACAGACTGACCTCAGATCTGACTCTGACAGACTGATCTCAGATCTGACTCTGACAGACTGACCTCAGATCTGACTCTGACAGACTGACCTCAGATCTGACTCTGACAGACTGATCTCAGATCTGACTCTGACAGACTGACCTCAGATCTGACTCTGACAGACTGACCTCAGATCTGACTCTGACAGACTGATCTCAGATCTGACTCTGACAGACTGACCTCAGATCTGACTCTGACAGACTGACCTCAGATCTGACTCTGACAGACTGACCTCAGATCTGACTCTGACAGACTGACCTCAGATCTGACTCTGACAGACTGACCTCAGATCTGACTCTGACAGACTGACCTCAGATCTGACTCTGACCTCCAGCTCTTCAACTGTTTTTTTTGGCACTGAACACATTTTTAGGCTTTGAGATCTTAATAAAGGTCTTGATAAATGATCATATTGACATGTTTAGCTGATATTTATTGATGATTTCAGACGCTTCAGATTTAGATCATAATTTAATCCATTTAAATGTAAATGATGATATTTCTACAGTCTTCTGTAGTGCTTTCATAAACCCTCAAATACTGAATTAATGCTGTCAAACACTTTATTTTTTATTTGTTTGATTTACATATGAAGAGTGGTGTGTGTGTGTGTGTGTGTGTGTGTGTGTGTGTGTGTGTGTGTGTGTGTGTGTGTGTGTGTCAGATTCTCTCTGCTGGTGTTTGGGTCTGAAGTGATGACGTGCTCCAGTCTGTGCCAGACCAAACATAAAGACATCCATCTGTCACGCTTACACACACACACGCCACACATGCGCACACACACACACACCACAAACACACACTTGCAGGAAATTCACTTCACATCTAGAGTCATAGAGTGCTGAAAGGAATAAACTGCAGCAGAGGAGTGTGTGTGTATCAGAACACCCAGAACAGAACATCACACACCTCTATTTCTACACACTGACCTGTCCAGCTCCATCAGGGCTGTCGGATATGTCCAGCAGTGTTGGCTTATTAGTGCAGTGAGTGTTGTCCTGGCCTGAATGAGGCGTTGTCTCTCTGGTTTCGGGTTCGGTTTTGCATCTCCACAGGTTATACCACTGCTCCAGTGTCCTCCATCAGGGCTGCATCCGGGGATCAGCGTCCAGCTAATCCCAGCAGCAGTGTAGATGAACATCAGGAATAGAGTAAAATATCCAAATCAGTATCTGAGAACCTTCCAGCACATGCACAGCAGGAGCGCAGTGTAGAGAGCTGGAGTGCTGGAGTTAAATCAACACTGCTTGAGTTCAGTTGAGTGTAGATGTCAGTGTTGACGGATGATCTGCAGAAGAGCGTCTCCAGCCACAGTGATCAGCAGAGCAGCGGACAGAAGCTAATCTCTGCAGGACACCGGCCTCCAGCACTGACCCCCGCTGTGAAGGATTTGGACTTCAGTGTTCAGTGTTTGTGTTTTGTGTGCAGCTCATACAGAGTGATGCGTCTTTAGTCTAGTTTAACACTGAAAGCGGTCCACTGCCTCAGTTCTGATATTCTAGGAATAATCCGTTGTCCAGAATGGACTGAGTGTATGCTGTCGTGGCTGTCGTGCAGTCCTCTAGCCTGCCAGCACCTTGAGCACAGTGACTCTCTGGATGCTGAGGGGCACACAGGGAGGCAGGAGTTCCAGTCATCTTCAACACTACAGCAGACACTACAGTAGACTTCAGTAGAGATCTTCTACCAGTCTGATGGGTTTTACTTGACTTGTTCGACTTTTAGTGGCTGGCAGAGGTCCGCCATCAGCTGGGATATGAGCGGGTTCCCTGAGTCAGGCTCTTCATGTGTATTCCCACTCGACATACTAGCAGGAGCAGATCCTCAGCGATACATTCAGCCATGTCCATGTAGACCCATCTGCCAGGGTTAGGGTTAGGTTTAGGGGGTCACTGTCGAGCCATCTACTAGGGTCAGAGTTATGGGATCACTGTAGAGCTCCCAACTAGGGTTAGGGTTCGGGGGTTACTGTAGAGTTGTTCACTAGGGTGTGGAGGTAGCTGTGTTGCCATCCACTAAGGTTAGGGGGTCACTGTAGAGCAATGAGCTAGGGTTAGGGGGTCACTGTAGAGCCTTCTACTGGGGTTAGAGTTAGGGGTTCACTGTGGAGTCGTTTACTAGGGTTTAGGGGTAACTGTGTTGCCATCCACTGAGTTTAGGGAATCACTGTAAAGCCATGCGCTAGCGTCATGGTAACGGGGTCACTGTCGAGCTGTCCGCTAGGTTTAGGTTTAGTTGGTCACTGTGGAGCCGTCCACTAGGGTTAGGGTTCCACTATTGAACTGTCCACTAGAGCTAAGGGTTAGGGTTAGGGCTTTCTGTCGAGGGGGTCTGTGGTTAGCGTGTCACTGTGGAGCTGTTTGATAGGGTTAGGGGTCGGTGGTCACTGTGGAGGGGACCTTTGGTTAGGGGGTTGCTGTGGAGACGTCCACTCCACTGGTCAGACACACACAGTCCTTCACTGGTCAGACACACACACACACACACACACACACAAACACACACACACACACACACACCTCCAGTGATCTGACACACATACTCTTCCACCGGTCAGGTACACACACTCCTTCACTAGTCGGACACACACACACACACACACACACACACACACACACACACACACACACATGTTTGTTTATGTGAAAAGTGGGGCATTACATATGTTCCCAATTATTTTATACTGTCTAAACCGTATATTATATTGCCCCCACCCCACCCCACCCCTAAACCCAACCATCACAGGAGACTGTGTGCAGCTTTACTCTCTGATTAAACTCATGCTGTGGGATTTATAAGCATTTTGAGAAA
>NC_133198.1:50352500-50365000 GCF_049306965.1 Danio rerio | reverse complement strand
GACGGATACACACACTGAATTTCTTCTGTTTGACATGTGCATTTCCAGTTACACACACACTTCGCACATATCTAGTGGAAAGGCGTTGATAATGTTGCACACGTGTGTGTGTGTGTGTGTGTGTGTTTGTGTTGTTGTAATGATGCATAATATGTTATCTTGAGTTTCTCTCTGTGCTGCAGGAGACCAATGAAATCGTGGCTATTAAGAAGTTCAAGGACAGTGAAGGTGAATCTGCTCCAGTGTTCACACACACACACACACACACACACACACACACACACGCACACACGCACTCTTCCACATCAGCATGCAGATCAGCTGATGAATATTAATGACCTCCCCCATTGAGGACTACTGTAAACACAAGTCTGCAGTGTAATGAACACTTTAAGGGCTTCTCCTGCAATCGTCTGATGTGGAGCGAGATCACAGACATTCGAGAGGGAATTATTAGACATAAATGTGCATCACATGAAATGAGCATCTCTTCTATAAAACACGCAGTATTCAGTAATATTCCGCCACTCCAGATAATGCTCAGGTGAATATGCAGACATGTTTAATGACATCTTCATAAGCGAGGATGCGATCTGAGAGCATTAAAGCAGAATCAACCAATAAAGTGATTTAACAGTGACATGCGCTTAGAAATCAGTCAGCATCTTTATTAAAACTGCAGAGGTGTGTGTGTGTGTGTGTGTGTCTGCAGAGAATGAGGAGGTGAAGGAGACGACGATGCGGGAGCTGAAGATGCTCCGCACACTGAAGCAGGAGAACATCGTGGAGCTGAAGGAGGCGTTCCGGCGGCGCGGGAAACTCTACCTGGTGTTTGAGTACATGGAGAAGGTGTGTGTGTGTGCGTGTGTGTATGAGTGAGAGTGTTTGTGTATGCATGAGATTACAGCAGTCTGTTTTATATGAGTGTGTGTGTGTGTGTGTGTGTGTGTGTGTGTGTGTGTGTGTGTGTGTGTGTGTGTGTGTGTTGTAGAACATGCTGGAGCTGCTGGAGGATATGCCTAACGGAGCTCCACCTGATAAGGTGCGCACATACATCTACCAGCTGACCAAAGCCATTCACTGGTGCCACAAGAACAACATCGTCCACAGAGGTGACACACACACACACACACACACACACACACACACACACACACACACACACACACACACACACATACACACACACTGTATTGTATTACATTATAGTTTTTTTTTTGTGTGTGTGTGTGTGTGTGTGTGTGTGTGTGTGTGTGTGTGTGTGTGTGTGTGTGTGTGTGTGTGTGTGTGTGTGTGTGTGTGTGTGTGTGTGTGTGTGTGACGGATGAATCTGTGTTTCTCTGCTTTTCTAGATATCAAGCCGGAGAATCTCCTCATCAGCTCTGATGATGTGCTCAAACTGTGTGACTTCGGTAATGTGTGTGACCATAGCCACACCCACACTGTATGCAAATGATGTGTCTGTGTGTGTGTGTGTGTGTGTAGCAGATCTCTAGACTCTCTGTTAGACATTCTGCTCTTCAGTGGTTAAACACACACATGCAGATCGTCGGTCCAGCTGGAGCAATCTAATTTCAGGAGAATCTTCAGTCTAATCCCCTGTCTGATCTTCTGTCTAATCCCCTGCCTGATCTTTTGTACGATCCCCTGTCTGATACTCTGTCTGAATTCCGTCTGATCCTCTGTCTGATCTTCTGTCCGATCTTCTGTCTGATCCCCTGTCTGTTCCTCTGTCTGATCTTCTCTCTGATTCCCTGTCCGATCTTCTGTCCAATCCCTTGTCTGATCCTCTGTCTGATCCTCTGTCTGAACTTCTGTCTGATCCTCTGTCTGATCTTTTGTCTGATCTTCTCTCTGATCCCCTGTCTGATCCTCTGTCTGATCTTCTCTCTGATCCCCTGTCCGATCCCTTGTCTGATCCCATGTCTGATCCCCTGTCCGATCTTCTGTCTGATCTTCTGTTTGATCCTCTGTCTGATCTTTTCTCTAAACCTCTGTCTGATCTTCTGTCCGATCTTCTGTCTGATCCCCTGTCTGATCCTCTGTCTGATCTTCTCTCTGAAACTGTCTGATGATCTGTCTGATCCTCTGTCTGATCAGTGCAGTGTTTCCAGCTGGTTCTGAGTTCTTCTTGAGTGTGTCTCAGTTTGCTGCAGCTGAGCTCTCCTTCTGTCAATCTTACGTCATTTCTAATGTATGATGAACACAGCATTAAGCGTAAATGAGTGTAGACACTATATGTGTGTGTGTGTGTGACATTACAGTGTGTTGTTTTAGACAGGAGCTCAGATTAGGTTAGGGCTGATCTGAGTGCAGTGTGTGTGTGTGTGTGTGTGTGTGTGTGTGTGTGTGTGTGTGTGTGTGTGTGACATTACAGTGTGTTGTTTTAGACAGGAGCTCAGATTAGGTTAGGGCTAATCTGAGCGCAGTGTGTGTGTGTGTGTGTGTGTGTGTGTGTGTGTGTGTGTGTTGTAGAGTCTCTCTGACGTCTGCTGCTGTCTCTCTGCAGGCTTCGCACGCGACCTTTCTGAAACCACCGATGCCAACTATACTGAATATGTGGCCACAAGATGGTACCGCTCACCTGAACTACTGCTGGGGTCAGTGTGTGTGTGCGTGTGTGTGTGCGTGCACTGGATTTGTGTGTACATTTGTGTGAGTGTGCATGTGTGTGATTGTGTAAAATCAATGAAACTGAAGGTTCAGTAGTCGGTGTAGAGTCTCCTCAGCTGATCTTCTTCAGGATAGTGTTCAGGTCACTGCTGATGCTGCTGGAGGAAAACCTTTCCTGACTCGCTGCTCTGGGTACTGTGCAGGCCATGGCAGATGTTCAGCTTCACTGTCATGTTCATCAGACCGCTCTGTCTCCAGTCCTGCTGTGTGTGTCGCTGCATCATCTTCCTGATACACACCTCCGCCTTCAGGATACAGTGTTTGACCCATTGGGTCACTTGCTCCTCCAGAATGGTTGGGTAGTCCTTGGCAGTGACCCAGCGCCCATCTAGCACCAGTACTGGGCCTCGGGAGCGCCATATAATTGAGCCCAAATGGTGGATGTGTGTGTGTGTGTGTGTGTGTGTGTTGTCCTCATCAAGGCTCTGTACAGTAAGGTGGTGGACGTGTGTGTGTGTGTGTGTGTGTGTGTGTTGTCCGCATCAGGGCTCCGTACAGTAAGGCGGTGGACATGTGGTCGGTGGGCTGTATTCTGGGCGAGCTGAGTGACGGGCAGCCGCTGTTTCCGGGCGAGAGTGAGCTGGATCAGCTGTTCACCATACAGACAGTGCTGGGGCCGCTGCCGCCCGAGCAGATCAAACTCTTCTACAGCAACCCTCGCTTCCACGGCCTGAGAGTCAGTGCACACACACACACACACACACACATACACACACACACACACACACACACACACACACACACACATACACACACACACACACACACACGCACACACACACACACATGCACACAGCCTGATTTCCATTGACGTGTGTGTGTGTGTGTGTGTGTGTGTGTGTGTGTGTGTGTGTGTGTGTGTGTGTGTATGTGTGTGCAGTTTCCCACAGTCAGCCATCCACAGACGTTGGAGAGACACTACCTGGGCATCATCAGTCCAATGATGCTTGACCTGATGAAGGTGAGACACACACACACACACACACACACACACACACACACACACACACACACACGCACACACAAATATCCTGATTCAATATAAAGTCCCACAACCGTGATCAGGAGTGGTGATGTGTGTGTCAGGCTGGGATGTGTTCATCAGTTGTGTTGTGTCAGGGTTAACACACAGCGCAGAGTCAAGACCAACAGCTCAATAACATTAAAGAGTCTCATCCTGTTCATCATGTAGACCACACGTTTATTTTATTTTTTATTATTATAACATTTTAACAGTTCAATAAAATAAATGCCAGGGGGGTTAGCATAAATCAAACACAAATATACATATGCAATAATCAAATAAATACATTCACAGTTCACAAAGTTATAAAGTGTGTAGGGCTTTCTGATGTAGAGAGTCTCTGATACTACTGATATATAATTCAGTCATCAACACCTTAAAGTTGGGGTCTTATTGGTAAATTTACATTTATGAATGTAAGATTTTGTTGGCAAAATAATTAAATTAATTAAATAAAAACAATTTTCCTCTTGAATAGGGTACACAATGATAGAGCTTTAGAACAGTCAGTGAGTGTGTTTGTATGTTTATGTCTATTAGTGAGTGTGTATGTGTCTATATGCATGCATGTGTGTGTGTGTGTGTGTGTGTGTGTGTGTGTGTGTGTGTGTGTGTGTGTGTGTGTGTGTGTGTGTGTGTGTGAGTAATGCATTCTCTGATTGAGTCCACACAGAGCTGAAAACAACACTCTTATCTTCATCACCTGCTTCAGTATCACTCCAGCGTGAGTCATCTGTGTTAGCGGCTAGCATAGCTTACATAAGCATAATAATAATAATAATAATAATAATAATAATAAGAGACGTGCATTATATAACAGAACAGTTCATTATTCCATTACATTACACTAATAGACAGAACAGAATTATCCAGGTAAAAGAATTAGATGGCAGATAGCTCTATTGTGTGTGTGGAAATACACTATTTCAGTTTAAATATACCATAAAATAAAACACATTTAAATGATGAGTGAAATATAAATACTAGGTGAGTGTCTTACACAAGCTGGAATAATATTAACACATAATCAACTCATCGTAAAATCATCTGTAGTTCTATATGTCGCTGCTCATATAGTGTACACACACACACACACACACACACACACACACACACACACACTTCAGCTTTAGAAGGACACTATATAGTGTATAGCTATCGCTGCGTCCCAAATCGCACACTTATGCACTACTCCACACCATTTTGCAGTATAATAGTGTCAGTAGTGCATTCACACTGAAAACTCTAATAATAATAATAATAATAACAATAATAATAATAATAATAATAAGAGCACTTTATATATCCGGATGATGCACTCATTCAGCCGGTAAACAGAAGTGTGTAATGATGGACACTTCACACACTCCACGACAGGGATTGTTTATTTGTTTAATTTGGATGGTGAGAGCAGAATTCTCCTGTGAGAGGGGTTATAGCGCCTCCTGATGGTGAATGCAGCTTTCTGAAGTAGAACTATTGTGAAAGTGCTATAAACCTGAATTAAATATAATTATTATGACGTGTTTTATGAATGAACACATGCAATAACATGATTATCACGGTTAATATCAGTAAATAATGTTCATCAGCTTTAATAGCTGATCAGTGCTTCTGTAACTGTAATTCCCCCAGCAGTAGACCGAGCGCAGCACTGCTGTGTGGTGACTGTGTGAGAGTGTCAGAGCTGCTGCTCCTGCTGAACATCATCATCCCTCAGTCTTCAGGGTTTGCTGCTGAAACACGAGCTGAACATGTTTCTGACAGGCCTGATGAGATTAACCCAACAAACATCTATTAATATCTGCCGCCGGAGGAGACACACACGCTCCTTTAATCACAGCACACACACACACACACACACACACGAGCATGTTTATTTAGACACGATCCCTCCGCTAATAAACACAGACTGAACTTCAACACAACCACAGCAGGAAAACTGCAGAAACACACACAGAGCTCAATAATCAGAGCGATGAGGAGGAGGAGGATGATGACGATCACCGTCAGCTAATGACTGAGCTAACACATGCTAATGCTAGCATGAGCACACTGCACTAGCCATTAATCAATGCTGTTAAGGAAAAAATTAATTTAGGGCAACCGATGAACTAATTTGGTCGTAGTGTGTGTGTGTGTGTGTGTGTGTGTGTGTGTGTGTGTGTATGGGTGCTTCCCAGTACTGGGTTGCAGTTGGAAGGGCATCCGCTGTGTAAAACATATGCTAGAATAGTTGCCGGTTCATTCCGCTGTGGTGACCCCTGATGAATAAAGAGAATGAGCTGAAGGAGAATGCCTGAATCGTGAGTTAGCGGATGCATGATAGCAGGCTTCTCAACATTAGTACAGATTCAGATTTGGACAGGTGCAGAGCGGTTGATCTGTCATAACCTGTTTTTAGTGAGCACCCATAGCATGCATCAGTAGTCAACACTATTCATTTTTCTCTGAATAAAGAGGCCTTGAGTTGAAAACACACTGAACACAGTGCAGGTGTGCCGAAGCCCTGATATACTGTAAGAGCATGTTTGCACAGAACACAACAGAAGGCAGCACAATAGTATCTGGATGCAGCCATGAGGATGCCAGCTGAGACTGCATATCTCAGAGATGCAATATCAGACAGCGTGCACTCAATGGAGTTAGTGATGTCACTGTGAGGGGCGGGGTTAGGGGTGGGCATTAGAAAGCAGAGTATGCAGGTCACTGCACCTGGGGTCTGTTCCTCATATGTGGATCACTCAGTGAGCTGGATTTGGTTATGGATGATTTGACTGATCCAGGATCGTTTCGTTCTTCAAAACTGATCTGAGAGTTGTTGTCATAGCAACAGTTCTGGCAGCTCAAACCTGCTCAGGAGCAGCAGCTCATCTCATATCAACAGGGTCAGATCAGGTGTGTTCAAGCAAAGCTAGTACTGAAAGCATGTGCTGGACGCTGATATTTTCCTACAGTAGATATGTACACTTGGGAAAATAGTAAATATATATATTTATATATATAATATTAAATATATAAAGTTACAAATATATTTATAGAAAAACAAACTTATGCAGTCTGAAATAAAAGCACAGGACTGCCACCCGCTGCTTCACACAGACAGATTATTGATGATCTTTTTAGATACAAACGTGCTCATGCACAATATTCCACTCTTAAAGAAGCATAATCATTTATGAGTCGAGCTCGTGTAAAAAGTTGCAGACACCTCTACCCATGTCAAAATGCTCTTGTGATGCAAAATTAATTTCTACAGTTCTTCCTTACACAGAGTAATATACTTGAGTAGACTCAGACTGCTATAATAAAGACAATCTGCTCTAAATGTAGAACTAAACACACTGATGTGCACTGAAATACACTCTCGACAGATGACAGTGTAAAGCCTGCAGCTCACAACACATGTGGAGAGTTCAAGTGTATCATTCATTCATTCATTCATTCATTCATTTTCTTTTCAGCTTAGTCCCTTTATTAATCCAGGGTCGCCACAGCGGAATGAACCACCAACTTATCCAGCATATTTTTTTTGCAGCGGATGCCCTTCCAGCCGCAACCCATCTCTAGGAAACATCCGCACACACACATTCACACACACTCATCCACACACACACTCATCCACACACACACTCATCCACACACACTCACCATCCACACACACTCATCCACACACACTCATCCACACACACTCATCCACACACACTCATGCACCACAGACAATTTTAGCCTACCCAATTCCCCTATAGCGCATGTGTTTGGACTGTGGGGGAAACCGGAGCACCCGGAGGAAACCCACACCAACACGGGGAGAACATGCAAACTCCACACTGAAAGGCCAACTGACCCAGCCGAGACTCGAATCAGAGAGCTTCTTGCTGTGAGGCGACAGTGCTACCCACTGCGCCACTGCGGCAGCATTATTGCGTGTCATATTTAACAGATCGTTTACTTTGAGTTTTGTTTTTATTTGCTCTCCTGGATATTGAATATTAATCAGATGACGTCCTTTGATTTGCCGTCAGCCAATCGCAGCATTGCTGATCATGATTTGGAGGATGGCTAAATCTGTCCTACACAACACACGCAGATCTCAGATCAGTTTATCCAGACAGTTTCATCTGATTCATGAACTTGTTTGAAGAACCAAATTAGCCAGAGATCAGTGATCAAGATGAACAGATCCAGGATCTGCCAAATCAGCTTAGATTATTTAAGGGAGGTATGAAGAACTGACCCCAGGTCTGCATCCACACCTCTCTCCAAAAACAGAGGGAAACACTAAAGCAGAGTAATGAAGCGTTCGCTGCTGTAGTTTTGCGCTCCTCTTATCAGTATTTTGTGGATGCTGCTGTTCAAAATGTCCGTGTTTCATTCCACATTTCCACTCTTTACCACTCCAGTTGTCTCATTACACATTGAGCAGAATGGCTTTGTGCTGGCCTGTGGCTAAATAAGCGCATGAGTGCCCTCAACCCCTCCACTCTGCACTGTCGATTCTCTTCATCGGGTTTTCTTTTCCGTGAGAGCGACATCTTCATCCCATCAACTGATCGCTTGGCTGCGGTGTTAAAGCAGGCGCGCGATCAGCCGCTCGATCACGTGAAGCTGTGTATGATCACTGAATGTCATGACGACAGGGTCACGCAGGAAAACTTTGAATATTCTGCCTTTTTACGTCGGCCCGTTGTTTACTATAAACAGAAATACAAACAGATAAACGGTTGATTGACAAGGTTCATGCGTTTATCAATGAAGGAAATCCAGCATTCCAGTCCTTCACGCATGCTCTCGCAAAACACAACAGGTCCGGTCTGCATTGAACAGGGTATTCAATATGGTCTGTTTCCGGACCGGAGTCTGGACTTTGAGAAGCCCTGCATTATAATAATCAGAATCAGAGGTCCAGCGCAGTTTCTGTCTCTGTTCTTCTTCTTCTTCTTGTCTCTGCGATGTGTTAATATGATGGTGTCTCCAGAATCTGCTGCTGTTGAACCCGAGCGAGCGCTATCTGACAGAGCAGAGTCTCAACCATCCGGCGTTCCAGAGCCAGCGCCTGTCGGAGAGACCCGGCCCGCTCACACCCACAGCCATACGCTCCTCCAAGAGGAAAACACTGCTGGACAACAGCGCCTCCAGCAGGTGAGGAGGACACACAGTTATTACTAATGCACTCGCATGCATGACGTGTACATGTTAAGCACACTTGATTCAATCTTTATTTGATCTTAGTAGATCATCGACACACACAGAATATATTAAGATTAAGAAATAAAATAAAAGGTGAAAGTAGTGTATGAAGAGGTCAATGATGTCTGGTCCACTCTCTCTGCTCCGGCGTACTGCTGATTCACTGTCTGATAGCAAACTGATCTACACACAACACACACCAGCAATATCTCAACATAGATCACACAGGAGTTCACATCCGTACAGGTGTAGTCCACCCAAACATGAAGGTTCTGTCAGTAGTTCCTCATGTTGTTCCCCTGAGCTCTTCCTTCATCTTCAGACACAAGTGACGTTGAGCGTCTCTGGACCCGTGCTGGCTATGGAGGATGAGGAGCTCCAGGATTTCGGCTGAAATATCTGCATTTGTGTCTGAAGATGAATGAAGAGCTCGGGGGAGTGAAACAGCATGACGGAGAGTAGTTAATGACAGAATCATCATGTTAAACCTGTAAATGTCTACAACAGGAGTGGCCAACCCTGTTCCTGGAGATCTGCCTTCCTGCAGAGTTCAGCTCCAGCCCTGATCAAACACAGAGACACCAGGTAAGGAGGATCTGAAGGAGCAGCTGCTAATTGAAGACAGGTGTGTTTGATCAAGGGCACCGCTGAACTGTGCAGGAAGCCAGATCTCCAGCAACAGGGCTGGACAACTCTTGGCTATAACATAGCTTGTCACCAAGATTTGCTTACTTTAATTCTTTAATGTGTTTTAGGGGTCATTTGGTCAAGACTTCAAGCCACAATCGCTCAACCAGCCGTGACTGCTCCAGTCTGCCCCGCCACGGGCATGAAGACCTGCACCCGTCCAACCCTGACCCCTTCCTCAACGGCTCAGTCCCATCGGCCAGCAGCCTGAGCCCCGTCATGCACCCCAAACCCTTCCAGCCGCTCAACCGCTCTGCCTCCTGTGGGAAAGACCTGGCCAGCCTGCACGCCAAGGACAGCAAACCCAAACTGGGAGATTTTGACTTTGGGAAGCTGGCAGATGGCCCTGGAGCCAAATACCTAAAATCCAACACGCCTCGTTCCCAAAACCGGCACTCGTTTGTGGAGGGGAAGACCAGCACGCTGACGGGAGAGCGGGAGAAGCAGAGCAGGCATGGGTATGGGGAGTCCGCAGGGAAGGGCTCATCCTCGTACCTTAGCCTGTCCAAGAGTCACGGAGGGCTGAGTGACGCCAAATCGGTGAGCAACCTAAACGAGGCGCGCCTGCATTCAGATGACCCCACTGGCTCTCCGCGGTTCTTCCCTGGCAGCTGCCTTGACCTAAACATGAGTATGCCGGCCCCGGGGAGCCCATCGCTGCCACATGGGGAGCGTTCTGGCCACAGTCCCGCAGTGGGCCGGCGCAGTAAGCTGGAGCGGGACGGAAGCATGCTGGAGCGACGCTCATCGTCCCGGCTGAAGAGCGACCCATCGGTTGGGGATACACTGGACCCTGGGGGACCGTCCCTTTCCACACCGCACGAGTTCCCCTATGGCATGGGTTACACCAGCCCCTTCTCCTCGCAGCAGCGGCCACATCGACACTCCATGTATGTGCGGCGGGAACGCGGGCGGCCCCACGGGGGTGAGGCAGGCGGGCTGGCAGTTGGGACTGGCACGGGGGCAGGCATGCCCACCAGAGCCAGCAGTCTGCAGATGCTCACACCACAGCTGCAGCATCGCACCCTGCCCAGACACATGGGCACCGGAGCCAACCGGGACGCAGGAACAGACGACACCAGGGTCAGTCCACACCGCAGACACTGTCATATGGCCTAGGGTCAGGATTTACCTCATTAACTCTGGAAAACTCTAAACCCGGAATAACAGTGATGCTCATTGTACAGCTCTGCTAATGATAAACTGTGGAGTTTTCCCATTTACCACCTTCACCATTGCAGTCAGCCAGGTTTCAGGGGTTAAGGGTTGGCATTAGGTAGTGTTTAGAGGTGTGGTAAGGGTTAGGGAGTTATTTACATATTAGGGTTAGGGGTAAGGGGGTTTGGTTTAGGATTAGCGTTAGGTTTAGGGTAATCTTTACTATAGCATATATATCAGGGGCTCACAGCCCAGAGTCAACAGTGAAGCTGCTCAGTTCTCCTGATGAGGGTAACCTGGGGTTCAGCTCAGTCTAAAGCCTGCTTCAGTGCTTCTCAGCTCAGTGTTTGCTTCTGCTGTGTGTGTGTGTGTGTGTGTGTGTGTGTGTGTGTGTGTGTGTGTGTGTGTGTGTGTGTGTGTGTGCACGCTCTGTGCTTCACCTGCTCTCGTGTCTCCATGAACAGACTGACGCAGCGGCCGCAGATCTCAGTCACACACGGCCTTTAATCCGGGAATCCACACGGGACAACAGCACCTTTCACACGCCGCGCAAGAAGAGCGAGGTCCGCACGCACACACACACACACACACACTCTTTCCCTCCGTCCTCACACTTCTCTCTCTGCTGCTCTGCTTTGCTCTCCTTCATCTGGGTTGTGTCTGCACTGGGGATCAGCAGGGTTACTCTACATGCTGTACCTGGGATCTAAAGATACTGTAATATTAGAGTATTTACTGTACTGTTAGAGTATTTACTGTACTGTTAGAGGATATACTGTAATGTTCAGCTCTTTGTCTGCAGGCCGGAGTTTATCACGAGCAGCTCGCGGATGACAGTGGATCGGCTAAAGAGAACCGCATGATGTACAGCGAGTCTGTGCCACGCAGGGTCGGCAGCTTCTACAGGGGTCAGTCACACACACACACACACACACACACACACACACACACACACACACACACGCACACACACACACACACACACACACGTACTGTCAGGTCCATATATGTTGGGACATCAACACATTTTTGTCTTTATAACACAAACACAATAGATTTGAAATGAAATGATGAAGATGTGTTTACCTGCAGACGGCCAGCTTTAATCTGAGGGTGTTTACATCCACATCAGCTGAACACTGGAGGAGTTACAGCAGTCTGCAGATGTGCCTCACACTTGTTAAGGGTCCAAAAGTAATTGGACAGAACATAACTCAAACTGTCACTCTTTAATACTCGGTTGCAAATTCTCTGCAGTGGATTACAGGCTGAAGAGTGGAGCTCAGAGACATGAGCAGACGCTGGGTTCAGTCCTGCTGGTGCTCTGCCTGACCTCTACTGCTCTGTCTTCAGCTCCTGCTTGCTCTTGGGGCATTTCCCTTCAGTGTTGTCTTCAGCATGTGAAATGCATGCTTAATCAGGTTAAGGTCAGGGGATTGACTTGGCCATTGTGTAACATTCCACTTCTCCTACAGAAACTCTTTGGTTGCTGATGCAGTATGTTTGGGTCATCCTCCATCTGCTCTGTGAAGCGCCGTCCACTGAGTTCTGAAGCGTTTGGCTGAATATGAGCAGAGAACACTGCCTGAATCACTCCAGAACTCATCCTGCTGCTGCTGTCAGCATCACATCATCAATAAACACAAGAGAAGCAGTTCACTGACAGCCACACATGCCCACGCCATCACACCACCACCACCACCACCACCATGCTGCACTGCTGAGGGTCAGGAGCAGCTCCTCTCCCCACTCTTCTCGCATCATTACT
>NC_133198.1:50345000-50350000 GCF_049306965.1 Danio rerio | reverse complement strand
GCGCAGGCGGTTATCTTCTTCTACTGTAGTATACATATTCGACTCCGCAGTAACTCTTATATTTGGCTAAAGGTTCTTATATTCCTGTATAGATGACCGTATTGACATTCATTTTATAGTAATAGAGTAAGACTACAGTATATATATATATAGGGAGAGAGAGAGATTCTTGAGTATTTTCCGTTTACGGTTCAGTGGATATCAGTAGACATTAAGAACAACAGTACAATTAATGATAAGAGTGTGTGATGTTATGTGTGTGTGCTGCCCAGATTGCGCATGTGTGTAGATTTTTATATTTGTGTTTTTGATTAATTACTCGATGATGTCATTGGCCGGTGGATAACTCAGACTGAATGACTTCAGGGTTTCTTCACTGTTTCTGCTCACCACGGCTGATTCATCTGATCAGTAAGACTGTAATATGAGACAGTATCACACTACAGCAGTGTTTTACACAGCACTGAACTACCACAGCAACACTACACACATCATATGAATCAGCCGTTCTGAGTGACTCGTTTTAGTGAATGATTCAGTGAATCGCTCGTTAAGGCACTGGCGCCACCAACTGCTCAAATTTCTCCATTAAGCAGCACAAAAACACTCAACAACCCCCCAAACATTGGAGATTCATAACATTTTAAAATAATACACTCCGATAGCCCTGATGAAGATCACTTGAACAGATGTACAGCTTTAATATTGCACAAATGATGAAGACGAATGAATGTTGCCAGCTTTTAGAAATAAACAAAAACAAAATTCACACAAACTTAAATACAGTTACATTAATAACAATATCCCTCATTAATAATCGTGTGCCTGTGATAATAATAATAACCCTCATATTGATCTCTATAGTCAGCAGTGATGAGTTCAGTTTTACATTACAGATATTAATGACACTTTACAGTAAACACACAGACATTAGTGTGGCCTCGGTGAGCAGAAGTGTCTGAAATACAGCACAAATGTGGAATATATTGTGAATATACAGCGATGAAGGTCAGAAACAGGCATGTGCGGTCTGGCGTCGGCCTGAACCTCCTGCAGATCACAGCCAGACTCCAGTTCTCTACCTTTCAAATGGAAACCCAAGCAAAACCCAGGGGTCTGTTCTTCATAGCTCGCTTAAATCATCTAAGATAATTTGGCAGATCCTGGATCATTTAATCTTGATAACTGATCTCTCGCTAATTTGGTTCATGAATCAGATTAGAATGTCTGGATGAACTGATCTGAGATCGCTGTGTGTGTTGTGAAGGACAGATCTATCAATCCTTGAAATCATGATCAGCAATGCAGCGATTGGCTGACGGCACAGCAGCGTGATGACATCATCTGATTAATATTCAATTATCCATGTCAGCTTAATTACATCAAATTCGCAGTAAACGGTTTGTTAAATACGACACGCAATAACGTCACACCTTGTTGTGGGCTGCATGATTGGCCCTTTCATGTGTCGAGAGCAGTTTATTTAGTTCTACAGCAGATTTTCCTTATTACAGTATTATTGTAGCTGGTTTGTTAATCGGTGTAAAGAATAACTGGATGTTTACTAAAGCATTTTAATATGGTAAAGATGTCTGCAACTTTAATGAAGCATCAAATCGCCGTCATATTAACTGTCAAAACATGTTTATGACTGCATAAATGTATTAATGCTTTTTAAAAGACACATATCGTGCATGTCTATTATCATACACAAATTGTACTAAAGCGATCTAAAAAGTTCATATCAATAAGTTTTCTCTTTGCACCAGCAGGTGGCAGTCTTTGTACTTTCATTTCGAGGGTGCAGATTGCATAAGTTTTATTAATATATATAACTTTATTTATTTTATTAATAACTATAACTTTATATATATAGTTAAAAAGTATCAGAATTCGGTACATACTTTCTGGATTATCTTTGCTTGAACCGACTCCATCTAATCCTGTTGATATGAGATTGAGCAGGATTGAGCTGCCAGAACTGTTGCTATGACAACAACTCTCAGATCAGTTTTGAAGAACGAAACGATCCTGGATCAGTCAAATCATCAATAACCAAATCCAGATAATGGAGTATTCCACGTAGGGAGAACGGACCCCTGATCAGAATCTGGCCGGATGTGTGTGTGTGGCGCCACCTGCTGGACACAGAGATCCACTGCAGAAACACGACCCAACAAACGATGCCTTTTCTCTGTAAAGCAAGGTTCCTTTTTAATACTGATCTAGTGTTTGATTCCCTCAGGTATAGAGTTCTCTGAACACTTTTACATGCAATATCTGCATATCAGATCTTTAATATTTCTGTTTAGGGAAATAGAGCCAGTGTGTGTTACAGCGCGAGGAGACAATAATATTAACATCGTCATAATAATAATATTCATAATAATTATAATAATAATAATAATAAGTTGTTGATTTTATGCAATATGTAATTTCACCTTCTGAATAAAGATCCCGGTTCTGGAGGCGTCTGTAGTCTTATGGGTTCAATCATTCATATGGAGACATTTATCCTGGATTATTGATCCTCTTCCTCATTCTCTACTGCTGGAGAAACACGATGATGCTGTTTATACTTCATAACTGTGTGTTCATCTACAGCTAACATGCTAATCCAGTTCCTCTAAAGCAGGGGTCACCAATCTCTGTCCTGGAGGGTCGGTGTCCTTGCAGGGTTTAGCTCCAACTTGTCTCAACACACCTGCCTGGGTGTTTTAAGTATACCAAGTGAGAGCTTGATCAGCTTGTTCAGGTGTGTTTGATTAGGGTTGGAGCAAAAATCTGCAGGACACCGGCCCTCCAGGAACAAGTGTGGTGACCCCTGCTCTAAAGGGTCCTGTCATGCAGAGATGCGGTGGTTTACAGTAGCACATCACCAACACTCAGAGTCCTGCAGTGTTCCTCAGTGTTTGTGATTTGCTGAGTCGTTTTATAAATGTGCGGTTTCTCTTTCTCTATGGCACATGTTTACTGCAGGATCAGTGCTGTTACTCCACTCCTCTCCTCTCACTGCTGTTTGTTTCTTGTCTGTGGGGAAGTCCAATCAAATCACACATAGAAGGTAAATCGCATCAGGCAACCTCACGACATGTGTGATTTATAAATGCAGCAAACCTGTAGGAAGCAGTATGTGTGTCCAAGAAGATCTTTACGCGCAGTGACCCAGCGGCTGATTATAGACTGCAGGTCATGAACAGTGATGAGAAAATGGAGGATGTCGACTGTAGGATGACTGAAATCACCAAACAGGCTTGTGCTGCGGTCACATCAGAGTTTGAGTGTGTGAAATCCGTCATATGGCACTGCGAAAAGGGGCGGGATTAAACAAGACTAATAGACAAAGCGAGTGATTGGTCCGTAATTAACATTTCTGCCCAGAGATGTCATGTTTTGATCCACGATTGGTCTCATGCAGTCAAGTGTTCACCAAGCTTGAACTCTGCACCGCAGTGAACTGCAAAACTTGTCGCATGAGCTTGTGTTTCCGGTCTGAAGGACTGAACTGATGAAGGAAGAAAGGACCAAACTAAAGATGGAAGGAAACAAGTTACACAAGTTAAGGAAGGATCAAATGAATGAAAGAAGGATTCAAGGGAAGAACTGAACAAACTGAGGATAGAAAGAAGGAACAAACAAACAAATGAATGAACGAAGGACCTGACGAAGGAACAAACGAGAGAACTAATGAAGGACAGAACAAACAATGGAAGGAATGTTGGAAGGAATGAACAAATATAGGAAGATCACTAATGCTCTACACCAGCGGTTCTCAAACTTTTCTCACCAGGTACCACCTCAAAAACAAATCTCCAAGACCACCATAACGACCAGTATTGAAATAGTGTAGTTTGCCAAATTAAGCCTCTGCAGCCCTGCACAGTTCGGGGAGACTCTCATTCATATTTACAGAAGTTTTGATGAATTTTGAAATATATGCTGCATGTGCAGATGACATGTTTGTAAAACTGTGTGAAATCTAAACATTAACTTGTATGTGGACTGGGAGGGAACCTGTTTTTCTCAGAGGATGTCAAGTTGACAGAACATTGCTGCAGCTCTGATACAAGTTTTATTTATGGAAGAAATGAGAAAGCACCGCAGTGTTTGTCTGAGATAAATAGTCCAAAACCGAAATTATATTCAGTACAAAATATGAAGCAGATCAGTGGGTTCTTGTCATGTGACTGGCGGTCCGGCATTCTGAAAAGTGAAGATGTTTTCATCTGCGTACGCCTGGAATACGCGAGGGCATCGCGCTGCAGTTCTCACTCATTTTACTGGCCTGTGGGTTCAATTTTGATGCTCAAGTGACCGAGATATAACAAGAGAACACGGTCACTTTTCAAAATAAATGATTGTTCAGACTCAGATAATAAATCAAGTCGGAAATAATTCATGATTTTTTGTGCGGCTTGGTACCAGTTGATCTATAGACCGGTGCCAGTCTGTGGCCCGAGGGTTGGGGACTGCTCTAGTGCATATCTGCTCTGCAAGCACCACACACCTCTTTCTCTTCACAGAACAGCCAATGCTGATCACATCAAATGATTAAAATTGTGTTCATTTTTCTTTTATTATTCAGTGATTCCTCCACGTACCACTAGAAGTAAACCCGTGTACAACGAGGGGAACACGTACCACAGCTTGAGAACCACAGCTCTACAGAATGTTGCATTCACACGTCCCTGCACAAGCTGCATGCAAACCATGCGTCTCATACTGGAGTCCTGCAGGGCCACTAGTGCCCATCTCTCCATCTCATTAGCATAATCAGCAGCCCTGAGTGAGCAGCAGCCGTCTGTCCATTCGCCATTAGAGTGTTTGAGCTGCTGAAGATAACGTCAGCATAGACTAAGAGCATTATAGATGTGGAGTTCTGGATGAACAGAGACAGGAGCCACATAGACTAACAGAAGCATCAACACACTCACACTGAAGCACACACACACACACACACCCAGCACTCACAACACACACACTGCTGTTTAAAACTGTCA
>NC_133198.1:50317500-50342500 GCF_049306965.1 Danio rerio | reverse complement strand
GTACACCGCTGCTGTAGAGTGACAGACAGTGTGTTTTCATCTATTCCTCTTCCTACACAACACACAGCTGTGGTCATTCATTAGTCTGAGTCCTATCCAGCGGTGTACAGTTTGTCATGGACGAGGACATCATTGCATAAACAGTGATGTAAATGTGAAGCGTAAGCGGTGGCGGATGGAGACCGTTAAAGCATCAGAACATAGAGAATATAATATACTACATCACCAGAGCTCCAGCCCTGTGCAGCAGCGGCAGCAGCAGTGTCCCGGCAGGCCTTTATGTGTGTGTTACAGCGGATTATGCAGGAAATGAACAGCGGCATGTGTTGTGTGTCAGATTATCAGGGGTTCTGCGTCTGTATCTGAGGATCTGCAGTTATTTCAGGCCTGTAATCTGTGATCACAGCGTTCATTAGTCAGAGATTATCTGATGCCACGCGTACCGCGCTCACACCACGCTTTTACTCTGATTCAGCGTCCTCACACTCCCACACGCTTTCAATATCCTGATCATGATGTGGGGCTGAGGGCGTCTGTATACAGGACAACACAACAGATTTACACACAACAGGAGACACACGGCAAACGTGCAATGCTTCTGTTCATGTGTTTGTGTGTGTGTGTGTGTGTGTGTGTGTGTGTGTGTGTGTGTGTGTGTGTGTGTGTGTGTGTGTAGAGAGTAAATGAATATCTGTGGATCTGCTGCATCACGGAGCTCCTGTAATCTACAGCTGACTGGCTCTGACTCTGAATGTGAGTGTGAGTCTGTTTTGCTCTAAGTAAACTGAGCAAAATATTTATAAAATACCAACAATAAATTAATGATGTGTCCACTGTTATCGTCAGTGTATAGAGCTTCTGTATATTCAGTGATAAGTCTGTTATCGTCAACTCCGTTATCGTCAACTCCGCTATCGTCAACTCTGCTATCGTCAACTCCGCTATCGTCAACTCCGCTATCGTCAACTCCGCTATCGTCAACTCCGTTATCGTCAACTCCGCTATCGTCAACTCTGTTATCGTCAACTCTGCTATCGTCAACTCCGCTATCGTCAACTCCGCTATCGTCAACTCCGCTATCGTCAACTCTGTTATCGTCAACTCTGCTATCGTCAACTCTGCTATCGTCAACTCTGCTATCGTCAACTCCGCTATCGTCAACTCCGCTATCGTCAACTCTGTTATCGTCAACTCTGCTATCATCAGCTCTGCTATCGTCAACTCCGTTATCGTCAACTCTGCTATCGTCAACTCCGTTATCGTCAACTCTGCTATCGTCAACTCCGCTATCGTCAGCTCTGCTATCGTCAACTCTGCTATTGTCAACTCTGCTATCGTCAACTCTGCTATTGTCAGCTCCGCTATCGTCAACTCCGCTATCGTCAACTCTGCTATCGTCAACTCTTCTATCGTCAACTCTTCTATCGTCAACTCTGCTATCGTCAACTCTGCTATCGTCAACTCTGCTATCGTCAACTCTTCTATCATCAGCTCTGCTATCGTCAGCTCTGCTATCGTCAACTCCGTTATCGTCAACTCTGCTATCGTCAACTCCGCTATCGTCAGCTCTGCTATCGTCAACTCTGCTATCGTCAACTCCGTTATCGTCAACTCTGCTATCGTCAACTCCGCTATCGTCAGCTCTGCTATCGTCAACTCTGCTATCGTCAACTCTGCTATCGTCAACTCTTCTATCGTCAACTCCGTTATCGTCAACTCTGCTATCGTCAACTCCGCTATCGTCAACTCTTCTATCGTCAACTCCGTTATCGTTAACTCTGCTATCGTCAACTCCGCTATCGTCAGCTCTTCTATCTTCAGCTCTGCTATCGTCAACTCTGCTATCGTCAACTCTTCTATCATCAGCTCTGCTATCGTCAGCTCTGCTATCGTCAACTCCGTTATCGTCAACTCTGCTATCGTCAACTCCGCTATCGTCAACTCTGCTATCGTCAACTCTGTTATCGTCAGCTCTGCTATCGTCAACTCTGCTATCGTCAACTCTTCTATCATCAGCTCTGCTATCGTCAACTCTGCTATTGTCAGCTCCGCTATCGTCAACTCCGCTATCGTCAACTCCGCTATCGTCAACTCTGCTATCGTCAACTCTGTTATCGTCAACTCTTCTATCGTCAACTCTTCTATCGTCAACCCTGCTATCGTCAACTCTGTTATCGTCAACTCTGCTATCGTCAACTCCGCTATCGTCAACTCTGCTATCGTCAACTCTGCTATCGTCAACTCCGCTATCGTCAACTCTGTTATCGTCAACTCTGCTATCGTCAACTCTGTTATCGTCAACTCCGCTATCGTCAACTCCGCTATCGTCAGCTCCGCCATCGTCAACTCTGTTATCGTCAACTCCGCTATCGTCAACTCTGCTATCGTCAACTCTTCTATCGTCAACTCTGTTATCGTCAACTCTGCTATCGTCAACTCTGTTATCGTCAACTCTGCTATCGTCAACTCTGCTATCGTCAACTCTGCTATCGTCAACTCTGCTATCGTCAGCTCTGCTATCGTCAACTCTGTTATCGTCAACTCTGCTATCGTCAACTCTGCTATCGTCAACTCTGCTATCGTCAACTCTGCTATCGTCAACTCTGTTATCGTCAACTCTGCTATCGTCAACTCTGCTATCGTCAACTCTGCTATCGTCAACTCTGCTATCGTCAACTCTGTTATCGTCAACTCTGCTATCGTCAACTCTGCTATCGTCAACTCTGCTATCGTCAACTCTTCTATCATCAGCTCTGCTATCGTCAGCTCTGCTATCGTCAACTCCGTTATCGTCAACTCTGCTATCGTCAACTCCGCTATCGTCAGCTCTGCTATCGTCAACTCTGCTATCGTCAACTCCGTTATCGTCAACTCTGCTATCGTCAACTCCGCTATCGTCAGCTCTGCTATCGTCAACTCTGCTATCGTCAACTCCGCTATCGTCAACTCTTCTATCGTCAACTCTTCTATCGTCAACTCCGTTATCGTCAACTCTGCTATCGTCAACTCCGCTATCGTCAACTCTTCTATCGTCAACTCCGTTATCGTTAACTCTGCTATCGTCAACTCCGCTATCGTCAGCTCTTCTATCTTCAGCTCTGCTATCGTCAACTCTGCTATCGTCAACTCTTCTATCATCAGCTCTGCTATCGTCAGCTCTGCTATCGTCAACTCCGTTATCGTCAACTCTGCTATCGTCAACTCCGCTATCGTCAACTCTGCTATCGTCAACTCTGTTATCGTCAGCTCTGCTATCGTCAACTCTGCTATCGTCAACTCTTCTATCATCAGCTCTGCTATCGTCAACTCTGCTATTGTCAGCTCCGCTATCGTCAACTCCGCTATCGTCAACTCCGCTATCGTCAACTCTGCTATCGTCAACTCTGTTATCGTCAACTCTTCTATCGTCAACTCTTCTATCGTCAACCCTGCTATCGTCAACTCTGTTATCGTCAACTCTGCTATCGTCAACTCCGCTATCGTCAACTCTGCTATCGTCAACTCTGCTATCGTCAACTCCGCTATCGTCAACTCTGTTATCGTCAACTCTGTTATCGTCAACTCCGCTATCGTCAACTCCGCTATCGTCAGCTCCGCCATCGTCAACTCTGTTATCGTCAACTCCGCTATCGTCAACTCTGCTATCGTCAACTCTTCTATCGTCAACTCTGTTATCGTCAACTCTGCTATCGTCAACTCTGCTATCGTCAACTCTGCTATCGTCAACTCTGCTATCGTCAACTCTGCTATCGTCAGCTCTGCTATCGTCAACTCTGTTATCGTCAACTCTGCTATCGTCAACTCTGCTATCGTCAACTCTGCTATCGTCAACTCTGCTATCGTCAACTCTGTTATCGTCAACTCTGCTATCGTCAACTCTGTTATCGTCAACTCTGCTATCGTCAACTCTGTTATCGTCAACTCCGCTATCGTCAACTCTGCTATCGTCAACTCTGCTATCGTCAACTCTGTTATCGTCAACTCTGCTATCGTCAACTCTGTTATCGTCAACTCTGCTATCGTCAACTCTGTTATCGTCAACTCTGCTATCGTCAACTCTGTTATCGTCAACTCTGCTATCGTCAACTCTGTTATCGTCAACTCTGCTATCGTCAACTCTGCTATCGTCAACTCTGCTATCGTCAACTCTGTTATCGTCAACTCCGCTATCGTCAACTCTGTTATCGTCAACTCCGCTATCGTCAACTCCGCTATCGTAAACTCCGCTATCGTCAGCTCTGCTATCGTCAACTCTGCTATCGTCAACTCTGTTATCGTCAACTCCGCTATCGTCAACTCCGCTATCGTCAACTCTGTTATCGTCAACTCCGCTATCGTCAACTCCGCTATCGTCAACTCTGTTATCGTCAACTCTGCTATCGTCAACTCCGCTATCGTCAGCTCTGCTATCGTCAACTCCGCTATCGTCAACTCCGCTATCGTCAACTCTGTTATCGTCAACTCCACTATCGTCAACTCCGCTATCGTCAACTCCGCTATCGTCAACTCTGTTATCGTCAACTCTGCTATCGTCAACTCTGCTTTCGTCAGCTCTGTTATGTTGTCTGCTGTTTCTAACACACACACACACTGACCAGGCATGCAGTCCAGTATGGGGCTGTATGTAGCGGGTGTGGTGGTGGTGGTGCTGCTGGGGGTCCAGGATGGAGGTCTGGTGGGTGGAGAGTTCTGACAGGCGCAGCTGCAGCCGCTCGGGGTCTGGTTCTCTGACTCCACTACCTTCACATCTGACTCTTCCTCATACGGCCACGGTATCTCCAGCTCCTGACACACACACACACACACACACACACATATTATATATATATAACACAAATGGTGATATTTAACACATCTACAAAAACAGAAATCACGCACATCAACTATAACACACATCATATATCCACATATAAAACACACACACACAGTGACATATTTAACACACCTACACATACAATAATCACACACACACAAACACACACAACATTAGTAACAGACTTGCACAGATATTATATAATACACACACACAGACACACACATCATATATAACACACATGCACACACACACACACAAACACACACATACATCATACATTAACCACAGCCACCATTTATAACACACATATACAGTAATCACACACAGGCACAGACATGTGTAACAGACTTGCACAAACACACACACAAACACACACACATCTGAACATACAGTAATCACACACACTTACACACTCATACTCACCCCTTGAGTGTGAACACCAATGAAAACTGAACAGATCAGACAGATCATTCATGAATAAATCTGTCTAAACACACACTGAATCTGTGTATCTACTGAACACACACACACACACACACACACACTGTTCATACCGTGCGCTGAGAGCAGCAGGAGCGCGCTGAGCATCCTCCTGTCCATCTTCAGCAGATCTGGAGTCTGGATTACGGTAATCCACTGTACTCTTACTGTACATGTGTCCTGGAATAATCCTGATCTGCTCTGCGTGAGCAGCAGACAGCACAGATCACATTCACCTGCACATCATCATCATCATCATCATCATTAATATTATCATTATGATTATAGTGTGGATCTACAGTTATTTCCAGCATCGGTGCTCCACATTTAGCTCATTTGCAGAGTTATTTCCTCGGTAGACTTTTGATGCAGTAAAATAATGATTATAATACACACACACATCTAGAACACCTGACCAAATAATGTGGAAATACAACAGTGTGTGTCATCAGACACACAGAAGACCTGAGAATGAGTTTAAATCCAAAAACCCCAATAAACAATCCTCCCACACCTGAACAACAACAGCTTCAGGTTAATCATCTGCTAAAATGAGCTTTATTAATGACAGAAACAGTGCAGAAAACCACTAAACCACCATATAATCAGGACTGGTATCATGTCAACATCGCAAAATGATTTAAGAGCTAAAGTTATGTCCAATAGATAATATATAGCAGCTCTAGCAATATTAGACGAGACGACACAACGAGAACACAGCTATAATTAGAGTAATGTTCTGGTGACGCAGTAGGTGCTGTCTTCTCACAGCAAGAAGGTCTCTGGTTTGAGTCTCGGCTGGGTCAGTTTCAGTGTGGAGTTTGCATGTTCTCCCCGTGTTGGCGTGGGTTTCCTCCGGGTGCTCCGGTTTCCCCCACAGTCCAAACACATGCGCTATAGGGGAACTGATCAACTACACTGGCCGTAGTGTATGAGTGTGCATGGGTGTTTCCCAGAGATGGGTTACAGCTGGACGGGCATCTGCTGTGTAAACATGTGCTGGATAAGTTGGCGGTTCGTTCCACTGTGGTGACCCCTGATTAATAAAGGGACTAGGCTGAAAACGAATGAATGAATGAATGATATACTGAAATAGGCCTTTTGTAGATGAATACAGGCTGAGTCAACACATAACATCACTTTGAGGATGCAGTAAACGGTTTAGTCAATTTATTTGATCATTTGGGTCAACAATAGTCTGCAGTTATTAAACTCTGTTCAACCAATCAGGTGTGCAGGAAAGCGCGGCTGGAGCTGATTGATGATCATGAGGGCTGCGGCTGATTTGCTGTCAGCTGATGTCTGTTTGCCTATATTAATCAGCTTTAATCGCTGAAGTGTTTCAGGCGCGTCGAGCAGAAACACTAAATATTTTCGGCGATCAGCTCCACTTCCGGCTCTGAGGAGAAACGAACAGCAGCGATCATGAAGACTCCCGCGCAGATCCTGAAACCGCGGAAGAAGACGCAGACCGGAAGATGCGGCTGGTCGCGCAAGAGCAGCACATGCGCATACTCCGCCCGCATCTACAGGATTGAGAAGGTGTGTTGGAGAGTAAACACCTTAGCTGTGGAGGCCTGTGCTCTCTCTCTCTCTCTCTCTCTCTCTCTCTCTCACTCACACACACACACACACACACACACACACACACACACCTGCGTGTCATGTTCACAGAGTCAGGCTTTAGGTGGTGTGTGCGGTTTCCTCGGGTGGTTGTGAAGCTTTGTGTTCATCTGTTGGGCAATAAATATAGGCAGTTAGCAGAAAACTGGAGGAAATCTGCACTTCTGTAGTAGGAAACCGTGCCTCGACATTTCCAACATCGTTTTTGTGACAGAAGAGACCCATGAGTAAGAGCTGAGCGGGAGTAAACTGATTGTATTTGGGAGTAGCTGCTGATTACTGCCATAAGACCAACACTACACTACAGAACTGGGTAATTTCTGCTTTGCCGTTTTGTATCTCAGTAATTAGGAGCACTTGACCAGTCTGCACCGTGCAGAGGAGTTTAATCTCTGAATAATAGACACACACACACACACACACACACACACACACAGTTGTCCACTTCCGGAGTTAATCAAGTGTTCTAAACTGTCCAGTAGTGTGTGTGTGTGTGTTCGCTGTTGATAGGTGGCGCTCTTCAGCTGTTGACTGCTGTATATAATCCCAGAATAAGCGCAGCTGATCTCCTTGTGCTGTGCTAAATGAACCGCTCATTGTTTGTTTTCCTCTGTCTTAAAGGAGCTGCGCACTGACGCTGGAGACGCGCTCTCCATGACGCTGCGTCTGACTGATGCGCATGCGCAGGTGGGCGCCGAGGCCGCGCGTCTCTCCAAGCGGAACCGGCGGCGCGTCATCACGCAGCGCGAGCTCAACGCCGCCGTGCACGCGCTCCGTGGAACGCGCTCCTGACGCTGGACGTACACATGCAGTGCTTTTAGAGTTGTAAATTAACTAATTCTTATAATAAAATGCTTGGATTTTAAACTGTCTGTCTTCACATCATCAGGTTGAGTTCTTTAATGAATACATGTCTTATTTAAAGGGCTTTCACCCAAAATCTGCTTATTTACTCGCTCCGTCTTTTCTCGTGTGTTGGTTAAGATGTTGAAGCTAGAAAGCTGTATTGTAACTTAACATTGACACTGTCTTAATATGCACTAAATAACTCTAGAGATTTAGTCCTCTAACAATTTGCACAAACAAATTTAATGTAAATTTTACAATCTTATATCGATTAACTTGTCAATATCATCTACAATTGGCTATTTAGGAGTGTTAGACTAAACCTGAAGTTAATTGATTATCTTTAGAGCATTTGTTTAAATGAACTATGTAATTGTTTTAGCAGGAGGATCATTGCTTTAATATTTAAATATCTTTACTGGTTACAGATGAGAACAGTTTGATGCCGCTTGGTTTAATGAAGATGCCTGATATGTGGTGTTCAGCTTATTTTAAGTCAGGGGTGCTCAAGCCTAGTCCTGGAGGTCTACCTTTCTGCAGATTTCAGCTCCAACCTTAAACACACCTGAACTAATTAGTTTAGAGCTGAACAGCACTTGATAATTACAGGCAGGTGTGTTTGATATGGGTTGCAACTGAATTCTGCAGTAAGGTAGATCTCCAGAGCAGGGTTGGTGAACCCTGTTTTAAGCAAATATATTCAGCAAGAGCAAACTTACTTTCTGAATGATCCCTTCTCTCAGTGCTAGTGTCAGCACATCTGTGATTTACTGAGTGAAGCTTCCAACATTAATGCTGAAATTAACAACACCAGACCCAAAGCATGAGTGCTGCTCTTCTGCAAAGTGCTCACCTTAAACTGAGACATTAACACTCTTAATCTACAAACTAATGATGGTCAAACTATAGCAAGTCTTTCTCTAATTAAGCTCGTAAGATTGCTTTTATTTCCAAAATACTTTTAATTCAGTCGCTTGCAATGCATGCTGGGAACTATCCATTGCGACATGCACTATTAAAACTTTATTGCTAGGTTTGCGATGATTAGAAAATATTTAAATTATTAGGAGTAAATTAAAATTCATATTTAACTCTTTCCAGTCATTTCATTTATTACAGGAAGAAAATGTATAAATATTAAATGTGTGCTTAAATTCTACTTATCCTTGACACATAATGTTACAATTTAAAAATTGAGTCAAGTAACCGGTTTTAACCACACTAAAGTCATTTCTTTCAGAGTGGAAGTCCGTCTCCAGCTTTCCTCAGAGTGTTCATCAGACTCAGCCGGGTTAAAGCAGATACTGATACTGTTTTTCACTCGGCCCCTTTTAAAGGTCTCCGGAGTTTTCGCGCCATGTGTTGCTCAGCAACTCTCCGCGGGCTCGCTTTTTAAAGTCGCCTGGCAACAGCCGCGCGTGCACGAGTAAAAATAACCTCTTCATTTTAATTGTGTTTAAGACATGTTCATTTGCTCCGCACCAGGGAAATGGGCAGTCTGTGTTCACTGGCAGTCCTGAAGTTAATCTTATTATTGTATTTCTGAGTGACCTCCAGAGTAAAGAACAGCACACATCAGAATAATGGCCGTGCAAGTGTGAGCGGTCCCGGTCTGTTATTGTATAGGCTGCTGGGTTCAGCCCAGTTTTATCCACTAAAGACTGTAAAATGGCATATTCACACGACTGTACCAGTACATGATAATGCCAAGTTAATCTGCTCATCCCTCACCCACGCCAGTTTGAGTTGTGATATAAAACAGAAGCTTTCTGGTCTGTTTATTGACAGGTGTTTAGAGATATCAGTGTGTGGAAGTGTTTCTCTTGCTGAATCCTGATGCACTTCCACACATTTACACTGGGGGTTATTGATCACGTGATCTGTGTTCAGTTCTTTCTGACTGCAGTAAAGCTGTATTTCTCCGACAGAACACATGCTGGATGTATTCTGGAGAGAGATTACTTTACTAATGTCCACTACAGCACATTAAACTACAGAAGAGCCGCTGTGAGATGTCCAGCATGCTGATGACTGCACACCTGTTGACTGTGGGAGTTTACCCGTGTTCGCCACCGGGCGGCGCTGTAACATCAGTAATGACTGAATTAACCAGTGTTCAAGCTCAGAGCATTCTGCCTCATTAAACATCATCAATGCATGTATTAATAACCTGATCAAGTGTCTCCTTCCGTTAGCAGCGCACACACGCATTAAACACAAGAAGAATGTTGTAAAACTGTACCGCTGACTTCAGGATTTGATTTTCCTACAATGGAAATGTTCAGCATTCTTCAAAATATCCTCTCAGTCTTTGAGGACCTCATAAAGGGTTTAAACCATTTGAGAGAGTAAATCATCATTTTTGGGTGAACTGTCCCTCCAATAGGACTGTTGCAGGCAGTGCTTCTCAAACTGTGGTAACACTAGCGGTACGCGGAGGATCAGATATGTCATATGTACATGCGGCATATATTTAATAAATGACTTGTATATGATGACATGTAGCCTATATTTCTGAGGTCCAGGAAACATCTCCAGGTGTTGATCAATAGGCTACTATATGTTAATACTTTACATTTAAGTACAGCAGTTTTCTATTAACTTTATAAGAACAGTAACCTTTAATTTTAACTTTTAAAAGCACATTTTAATTGAGCTGTTGATGTTTTTAGTTTGTTTTTTTACACATAAGCACAGTGCATCTGTAACACTCAGACTATTTACAATGTTTAAAGTGGCTGACAGTAATTCATATTCTTAATTATTGGAGTTAATCTCCTCGTTTGTGAACTGTGCGCAGCTGTAGCTGATTTACTGGGCTTATAGGCTACTGTATTTCAGTGGTGCTGGACAGACAGATTTTCTGAGGTGGTACTTGATGGAAATGTTTGAGAACCACTTGCTATAAGGGATACAACTGCTGACTGAAGTTAACCATAACTAATTATACAATGTATTCAAATACCCTGTTTAAACTGTTTTATTTACGCCTAACCCTACTGTAAACCCAGCCCTCACAGCCATGTAAAACAGTCAATGATGTTGTTCAGCTTCACAAATAATGACGCTACACTGATGCGAGTGTCCGCAGCTGTATCCCCTCTAGAGCAGGGGTGGGCGTACTCGGTTCTGGAGGGCCAGTGTCCTGGACAGTTTAGCTCCAACACTAATCAAACACACCTGAACAAGCTACCCTACTGAAACAAACAGCTTAAACCAGCCTAGGCTGGTTGGCTGGTGTTAGCTGGTCGACCAGGCTGGTTTTAGAGGGGTTTTGGCCATTTCCAGGCTGGTTTCCAGTCATTTCCAGACTGGGACATGACTAGCTAAAACCAGCTTGACTAGCCTAGCCAGGCTGGGAGCCCAGCCAAAACCAGCTATGCCCAGCTTAAACCAGGCTGGTCAAGGTGGTTTTAGCTGGATTTAGCTGGTTATTTTTTATTTTAGTCATTTTTCTATAATCAGAGTCTTTAAGATCACTAGAAATCAGCAGGTGTTAGAGTTGGAGCTGGACTGTGCAGGACACCGGCCCTCCAGGACAGAGTGTGCCCACCCCTGCTCTAGACTATAACAGAGCACACACTGTGTTCATGATCAGTGTGTGTCAGTAATTTACATAATCAGACCGCGTGACCAATGAGTGCGCTGCATGTTCTGCAGAAGCGCTTCTGGATCAGAATGCGGTTTGCTCCTCTTTAAAAAACGAGCACTTTAAATAAATCTCCTGACACTCAATCAGCCTTCCAACAACACCGACAGCCGCTCACTGGCGCCACAGTCAGCCAATCAGGGGCCGGCGCTGCCGAGTGGGTGGGAATAACGGTCTTCCCTCCGCCTATGAGAGCTCTCCGAGCGGAGCGTCCGGCCAATGTGCGCGGAGCCGTCAGCTGACGCCGCTCAGCATCTCCTGTACACACAGCCAGTGCGCATGCGCAGAAATCACTGTGATTCCAGAACTCATGAATTCATCCGTGATTTACAGCCGCAGCTCCTCTTAAAGGTAAGTCTGGAGCTCCTCTGCACTCGCTGAATGGAAAACACTGAAAACCTGTGAAGAAATACAGATGAAAGTGTAAATGAGCGCGCGCGGGAGAACACAGCTCATTAGTGCAGGCACACGCGTTAATTAGCCGCGAGATCAAACGCAGAGCCGCCGAATCCGCGCGTAAGTTCAGTGGGTTTGCTCTGTGAGTGGATTACTGATGTTCAGATCTCAATCACGGACTCACGACACTGCAGTGAGGTTATGATGAATCAATCTCTACATGTCACGATAATATCAGCATGACACATGCGCGTGTACAATATGATGATGATGATGATGATGATGATGAGGTATTGTGTAATATGACTGTGAATGGCCGAATGTTATTGTGAAACATCACAGAGTAAATGTCAACAAGCTCAGAGCTGATGTCATGAGATCATGCTCATAAAACATTTTTGTGTTTTATTTATTAAAATCATTCATGTTTTACAGTATTTATTTTTTCTTTATGTATTGGTCATATTTCAGTCATATTAATATAAAATATACTGTTCTGTGATGTAAAGAGGACTGATATGATACAGATATGACTGCTGGGATTAAACATAAATAGTATGATTAAAATAATGAGTGCTGATTAAGAAAATGACAGATATATGACATATATCTGTCATATATGACAGCTTGGCCTTATTTTAAGGCAGGGTTCACTAACCTCAGTTCTGGAGGGTCGGTGTCCCTGCAGGGTTCAGCTCCAACTCATCTCAACACACCTGCCTGGATGATTCAAGTACACCTAGTAAGAGCTTGATTAGCTTGTTCAGGTGTGTTTGATTAGGGTTGGAGCTAAAATCTGCAGGACACCAGACCACCAGGAACAAGTGTGGTGACCCCTGTTTTAAGGTGTGATGTGATGGTTGCTATGTGGTTACTAGGGTGTTCTGTGGGTTGCTTTGTGGAGTTTAAGAGTAATGACTGTAATGTGGTTGTTCCTGATGCGGTTTGTAAGGTATTCTGGGTATTTTATAGGGTGTTCTGTGTTGTTGCTGTATGGTTGTTAGGGTGTTTGGGTTGTTGCTGTATGGTTGTTAGGGTGTTTTGGGTTGTTGCTGTATGGTTGTTAGGGTGTTCTGGGTTGTTGCTGTATGGTTGTTATGGTGATTTGGGTTGTTGCTGTATGGTTGTTAGGGTGTTTTGGGTTGTTGCTGTATGGTTGTTAGGGTGTTCTGTGTTGTTGCTGTATGGTTGTTAGGGTGTTCTGTGTTGTTGCTGTATGGTTGTTAGGGTGTTCTAAGTTGTTGCTTTATGGTTGTTAGGGTGTTCTAGGTTGTTGCTTTATGGTTGTTAGGGTGTTCTAGGTTGTTGCTGTATGGTTGTTAGGGTGTTCTGTGTTGTTACTGTATGGTTGTTAGGGTGTTCTAGGTTGTTGCTGTATGGTTGTTATGGTGATTTGGGTTGTTGCTGTATGGTTGTTAGGGTGTTCTGGGTTGTTGCTGTATGGTTGTTAGGGTGTTCTGGGTTGTTGCTGTATGGTTGTTAAGGTGTTCTGGGTTGTTGCTGTATGGTTGTTAGGGTGTTCTGGGTTGTTGCTGTATGGTTGTTAGGGTGTTCTAGGTTGTTGCTGTATGGTTGTTAGGGTGTTCTGGGTTGTTGCTATATGATTGTCAGAGTGACGGTGTGTTTTCATCTATTCCTCTTCCTACACAACACACAGCTGTGGTCATTCATTAGTCTGAGTCTTGTCCAGCGGTGTACAGTTTGTCATGATTAGATGAGGACATCATTGCATCATTTTGAAATATCATTGTTCATATCAGCCGTGTGTTATTCCTGACACAGTCATTCATGAATGATACTGTAATCATATCACAGTATGTGTGTATATCTGTATCGTATCAGTCATGTCTGTAATGTTGTTGTGTGTTCAGATGCAGTTCATGCTGTTGTTCAGCCGTCAGGGGAAGCTGCGTCTGCAGAAGTGGTACGTTCCTCTGTGTGATAAAGAGAAGAAGAAGATCACGCGGGAGCTGGTGCAGACGGTGCTCGCCAGGAAACCCAAGATGTGCAGCTTCCTGGAGTGGAGAGACCTCAAGATCGTCTACAAGCGGTCAGACACACACACAACTACACAATCACTTCATAAATACACAATCTGGAGCAGAAACATCAGCACAACACCTGCACACCTCCATAACCACACAGTGTGTGTGTGTGTGTGTGTGTGTGTGTGTGTGTGTGTGTGTGTGTGTGTGTGTGTGTGTGTGTGTGTGTGTGTTACTCAGAAAGCAGTTAATAAATGTTCATCTCAGCTATTAATTGATCCAGACTGTGGTGAAGACTCGAACTCCCTCCTTCAGACATGAGCGGGGGCTGTGTTTGGGCACCGTGTGGTTTGAGGATGACTGTGTGGACCTTAATGTTGTTGTTGTGTTTCTGTGAGCGTTACAGCATCAGCTGATCATTAGATAGTTGTTAGGGTGTTCTGGGTTGTTGCTGTATGGTTGTTATGGTTATTTGGGTTGTTTCTGTATGGTTGTTAGGGTGTTTTCGGTTGTTGCTGTATGGTTGTTAGGGTGTTCTGTGTTATTGCTGTGTGGTTGTTAGGGTGTTCTGTGTTATTGCTGTGTGGTTGTTAGGGTGTTCTGTGTTGTTGCTGTATGGTTGTTATGGTGATTTGGGTTGTTGCTGTATGGTTGTTATGGTGATTTGGGTTGTTGCTGTATGGTTGTTATGGTGATTTGGGTTGTTGCTGTGTGGTTGTTAGGGTGTTCTGGGTTGTTGCTGTGTGGTTGTTATGGTGATTTGGGTTGTTGCTGTATGGTTGTTAGGGTGTTCTGGGTTGTTGCTGTATGGTTGTTATGGTTATTTGGGTTGTTTCTGTATGGTTGTTAGGGTGTTCTGGGTTGTTGCTGTGTGGTTGTTATGGTGATTTGGGTTGTTGCTGTATGGTTGTTATGGTGATTTGGGTTGTTGCTGTGTGGTTGTTAGGGTGTTCTGGGTTGTTGCTGTATGGTTGTTATGGTGTTCTGGGTTGTTGCTGTATGGTTGTTAGAGTGTTTTGGGCTGTTTGCTCTGTGGCTGTTGGAGTGGTCTGAATTGTTGCTGTATGGTAGTTAAGGTGTGATGTGATGGTTGCTATGTGGTTACTAGGGTACTCTGTGGGTTGCTATGTGGAGTTTGAGAGCATTGACTGTAATGTGGTTGTTCCTGATGAGGTGTGCAGGGTACTCTGGGTGTTTTGTAGGGTGTTTTGGGTTGTTGTTGTTGTGTGTTTGCTGTGGGCTTCAGGAGGGCTTCTACATAAACACACTGCACTAATAGACACATTAGTGTTGCTCTGTGTGTGTTTGCTCTGAGAACGAGCAGAATGTGAACATGAGCACGACTGATTCACCTCTGGGTGAGATGGTGGTGTTATAGTGGTTTCTGTGCCTGATTTGACCACGTGTGTGTGTGTGTGTGTGTGTGTGTGTGTGTGTGTGTGTGTGTGTGTGTGTGTGTGTGTGTGTGTGTGTGTGTGTGTGTGTGTGCGCGCGTGTGTGCGCGCGTGTGTGTTCGTGTGTGTGTTCGTGTGTGTTCATGTGTGTGTGTGTGTGTGTGTGTGTGTGTGTGTGTGTGTGTGTGTGTGTGTGTGTGTGTGTGTGTGTGTGTGCACGCGTGTGTGTTCGTGTGTGTGTGTGTGTGTGTGTGTGTGTGTGTGTGTTGAAAGCTGTTCTGTTGTGCTCGTGTTCTTCTTTTCATGTGTGTTCTCAGCACTGAATGTTTATCATGTTAATATATGTATATATCTGTATATTGACCTGCATATTTTAGTGTTTTCTATGATGTTGTTCTTCAACTTTGCAGCAGATGTGCAGTTTTGTGTTGAGTTTTACATATTTATTTAGTTTTGCATGTTATTTGGTGACATGATCATCTCTATATTAGCCTGTTTGTATCTTCTATTAGTCTTCAGTTTGATTTTTGTTGTGATATTTCTCTATAAAAGCATGTCTATGAAGTGGAACATCTGAGAAATGACCTGAGAAATCCTCCATGTGTGTTAAAGTTAGCATTAGCGTTGGCTAACAGGAGTGTTGTGTTGGCATTGCAGGTACGCTAGCCTGTATTTCTGCTGCGCCATCGAGGACCAGGACAACGAGCTGATCACGCTGGAGATCATCCACCGCTACGTGGAGCTGCTGGACAAATACTTCGGCAGCGTAAGTCCAGCAGGACAGACATGCGTGAGAATGTTCCCATGACGAGAGTGTGTTCCAACCGCAGGTGTGTGAGCTGGACATCATCTTCAACTTCGAGAAGGCCTACTTCATCCTGGACGAGTTCCTGCTGGGCGGAGAAGCTCAGGAGACGTCCAAGAAGAACGTGCTGAAGGCCATCGAGCAGGCCGACCTACTGCAGGAGGTGCGGGTCAGGGCTCAGAGCGGGATACTCCATATCTATACACACACACACACACACACACACACACACACACACTCACGTGCACATACACTCACACACAAACACACACACTCTTACACGCACATACACATACATGCACACACACACACAATCTTTCATATGCAAACACACACACACACACACACACACACACACATACACACTCGCACTCAGACAAACACATACAGCTCTTTCTCTCCTGTGTGTGTGTGTGTGTGTGTGTGTGTGTGTGTGTGTGTGTGTGTTATCCAGCCTCCCCGGCACTTGGAGAACAAAACACTACTTTGTTCTTGTCAGTGCAGGATAACTGAGCTTCTCTCTCTCTCTCTCTCACACACACACACACACACACACACACACAGAGTCTCCTGATGTCGGTGGTCAGGAGTGTTTCAGATCTGCAGGATAGCTGAACCTGAAGTCTTGTCATGCTCAGCTGTGGTGTTTTAATGTTCAGGCCTGCTATATCAAGCAGAATAGCAACAGCCTGACAACCACCCACAACACCCTAGCAACCACTTAACAATAAACTAACAACCTTTCAAAAACATCCTACAATAGTAGCAACCGAGACATTGGTTACCAACGCAACTAATCAGAGCACTCCAGCAGTTGCCATGGTAACTTTTGAGAATTGCATAGTAACACCTTGCCAATTATACAAAACAACACACTGTAGCAACATGCTGAAACTGTTGGGTAACTGCATAGCAACACCACGGCAACCACTTATAATTGTTTAATAGTCACCTCAGAACTGCTTAGCAACACCCAAGCAACCAACCAGAACATTGTAGAAACTGTGTACGGTTACTATGCAAGAAATAAACACTCTGTCACCTTGGCAACTACAAATCAATGCAGTGGCAACCATTATAGCAACAAGATACTAAAATTGAGTGGTAAAATTACTGTGCACACCCTAGCAACTGCATAGCAACACCACTGTAACCACTCAAAGCACTCTAGAATCACCCTACAACTGCATAGCAACTCCGTAGCAACCACTCAGAACATTGTAGAAACTATATACTGTTGCTATGCAAAACATAAACACTCAGTCACCTTGGCAACTGCAAAGCAACAGAGTAGCAACCACATACTATACTAGCATGCTAAAATTACTGCTCACGCCCCGGCAACTGCATATCAACACCACAGCAACTGCCCAAAGCAGTGTAGGAGTCACCTTAGACCTGCATAGCAACACCCTAGCAACCATTATAGATACTGTATACTGATACTGTACAAAAAAGGTTTAGTTTCTGTTCAGGAGGATGAGCTTAGCAACCAGCCACGCTATACTACTATACTGAAGGACTGACGCTGTTTCCTCTTCATGATCTCTCTCTCTCTCTCTCTCTCTCTCTCTCTCTCTCTCTCTCTCTCCTGATTGACAGAATCTAGACTTTCAGATCCGTCTGCTTCCAGGTATGGGTTATGGATTATAGATTATGGATTAGGAGAGTGTCTCCCTGTAGCTGTAGTCAGTAACCTGATCCCGGGTGTTGTTGATCTGCATGTGTTGATCCTCCAGACTGATGATCCACATTACTCTGCTCTGGAAGATCAGCACATGCTCCAGTACAGCAGATAGAGATGCCAGCAGTCACAGAATCTCTCAGAGCGCCCCACACTTCACCTCAAAATCACGAGAAATCTCTGGATTCATTACAGATGAAGAGTATAATGGCCATAGCAGCATGAGGACATGTATAATATCATATTAAACAATTATCTGGCATGCAGAAACACTTGATGCTGAAATCTTTCACATTTACATTCAAACAATGATCAGATGATTTGAAGATCAAGTTTCCTCCCACTGTAACGTCTGCAGTGGAGAGCTGCATTACTGTGGGTTTGTGGATGAATGTCAGCAGGGTTTCTCACACTGTGTCATATTATAAACCAGCTCTACTTTCTCTTGATTTTGGGGTTACACATGTCCCTCACGTGTTGTGAGCTTCACCCTGATAGCTACTAATGAAACCAAGCAGTGTAGTCTCCCAGTACAAGGACAGTCAATGGATGAATGAATGACTGGATGGATGAATAAAGGAATGTATGAATGAATGAATAATTGAATGGATGGATGGATGGATGAATAACAGAATGAATGAATGAATGAATGAATGAATGACTGGATGGATGAATGAATGAATGAATGTGAAAATGACTGAATGGATGAATGAATGAAGGAAGGAAGGAAGGAGGGAAAGAATGAATGAATGAATAACTGAATGACTGGATGGATGATTAAAGGAAGGAATGATAGTGAATGGATGAATGAATAGATAAAGGAAGCAATGAAAGAGTGAATGGGTGACTGAACGAGTGAATGATTAACTTGATATGGAAAGGAATCATAGAGTGAATGAATAAATAGATGAAAATAGGAAGGAATGAAACAGTGAGTGACTGACTGAATAGATGGATGAATATAGGAAGGAATGGAGGAACATAGGAAGGAATGAATGAGTGAATGAAATATTGTATAGATGAATATAGGAAGGAATGAATGAGTGAATAAATAAATGGACCAATATAAGAAGCAATGAAAGAGCGAATGAATGAATGAATGAATGAATGAATGAATGAATGAATGAATGAATGGATGGATGAATGGACAGATGAGTATAGGAAGGAATGAAAAAGTAAATGAATGAGTGAGCAAATGGATGTATGGATGAATATTGGTAGTATTGATAGTGAAAAGGTAAATAAATTGATGAAAATAGAAAGGAATGAAAGAGTGGATGGAAGAATGAGAGTGAAGGAATTAATGAATGGATGAATATAGGAAGGAATGATAGAGTGAATGAATAAATGGATGAATATATTAAGAAATGAACGAGTGGATGGATGATTAAATGAGTGAGTAAGGGGATGGATGGATGAATATAGGAAGAAATGATGGAGTGAATGGATGAATGAATAAGTGAGTGAATGGATGGATGAATATAGGAAGGAATGAAAGAGTGGATGGATGAAGGAATAAATAAATGCATGTGGAAATTAACAAATTTGTGAGAATGAATAAATGAAATAATGAAAGCAGTGAAGTAATTAATTTGGGAATGAAAGGAGTAAATATATGAATGAAGGAGTGATGAATGAAAGTGAGTTAATGAATGAATGGATGAAAATGAATAAATAGAGTAATGAATGAATGAAGTGATGAACAGGAATGGAGCAACAAATGAACAAAGGCATGAATAATGAATGAATGTATGAAGATGTTAATAAATGAATGGGCATAATGAATGAATGAATGAATCAATCAATGTGGGATTGCAATGAATGAATGAATGGAGTGATAAATGAATGTAGGTATGTGTATATATCTGTGTGTCTGTGTGTGAATGAATGAATCAATGTTGAATGAGTGAATGCTGGGTGGATCAGGCCTGTTTAGCATTAGAGTCTATGTAAAACTGTTCTCATGTTCTACAGTCTGTTCTAATGAATGAAAGAAAGAGTAATGAATGAGTGAATGAGTGAGATGTGGTCGAGTGTGGATCTGTGGATGAGTGAATGCTGTGAGGGTATGTAGTTTTCCTCAGGGCTGATTTAGCAATAGAGTCTATAGGAAATAGTTTGTTCTAATTAATAGATGAAAGAGTGATGAATGAGTGAGTGAGTGAGTGAGTGAAGGCTGTGAGTGTATGTTCTGGGCTGGTTCTGCTGTAGTTTTCTGCTCCTCATCCTCAGTGTTTGTCCTGAAAGCTGAATTACAGACAGAAACAGACAGAGGAGAACAAAGGGGTAATTTAGGTGCCCTAAATCTGCAGCTCACTGAGCGCGCACACACACACACACACACACACACACACACACTCATTAGTGCGCACTTACAGCAGAGATAAACATGTGCATAAACACAGCACACAGTGATTAGCATGTGCTGTCCTTCGTCAGCTCTTGTCTGTCTGCTGTGGGGAATCAGATGCTGCTCTGTTGGCCTCAGTTCATCATGCAGTAGTAGACTGAAGAGGGAAAGCAGGAGCAGATCACACTACTGAACACACAGCGGCACAGTATAAAGTAGAACAGCTGACACTCTACACTGGACTCTGACATGAAGAAGTCTGTTTATTTTAATCCACAATCAAACCTCCAGAGCCTCCGGGGTGTTCAGTGTGCCGCTGCTCTTCAGATGAGGACGCTGACACAATCATAACCCTATAGGCACACAAAAACAAAAGATGTCTGCAAACAGTTAATGTGTGTTGATTTTAAACAAAGAAGTTAAATGCAGTAATGTTCAGCTTCATTCGCTTGTTTAAATTCTGTAAACTACAGCCATTAAAAAAGCTCGTGAATGCAGCAATCATCTTCCAATAATGTCAGTGCGTGGAGAAGAGAGTCAAAAAGTCAGCGAGTCTTAGTTATTAAACGTGTTCATCAAGGCTTTTCACTGACTCTGAGTGTTTAGACTCTTGATTTCTATGTCAAATGATCAGTTTTATGCTTTTGATCTGTTTTTATTGTGTTTTGACCATCGAGCTTCTACTCAGAGGAAAATACTATTCTACTGATGAGTAAAAGACGTGAGTTTACGCTTCATTGATGCGTTAGACACAGGCTTTCATGTGAAGTCAGGCTAATGATCACCTGCTGCTTTCCCTTTTAGCATTTTTATCAAAAAAAGAGCTGATTCACTGAAAGTGACTCTTAATGAACGAATCACTGAATCATTCAGAAACAGATTCAGTCTGGAAGGGAACGGTGTTGCTGTTGTTATTAAAACAAAACCTCTATATCTTACACAGGATTAACACCTGCCAAATGCGGGTAGATTTCAGCGCTGGCGGGTAACACAGACACCCCCCGAGCCACTTTGGCTGGTTGATAATAATCTTCCCGGATAATAATTCTTAAATGCAGAGTTGGACAATTAGGATGGTCCATTAAGCATGCAAAGACGATCTAAGAACTGAGGAGCAACCCGACTGACAAAACTAATTGCGTTCGGGCGAGCAAAAGAAAGCAGGTGAATGCCGAACGAGAAGATGATCACTCGCGCTAACAGCTGATGTGATGCGTGCGACTGTTTAAAACGCGTGCACGCTCCCATTTCCTTGATGGAATCAACCTATGCCTAGAAACACAACTGCTGTGACCGGTTCTCTTTCAAATAGACTACACCAGGGGTCACCAATCTCAGTTCTGGAGGGTCGGTGTCCCTGCAGGGTTCAGCTCCAACTTGCCTGAACACACCTGCCTGGATGATTCAAGTATACCTAGTAAGAGCTTGATCAGCTTGTTCAGGTGTGTTTGATTAGAGTTGGAGCTAAAATCTGCAGGACACCGGACCACCAGGAAGATGTTTGGTGTCACCTGGACTAGACAAACAGTGATGAGCATGCACACACAGTCCTGCGGCTCTCAAGAGCTCCAGATTGGTCTTTTCGTGAGCAGCACCGGTTGCTTTAGTTTTGAACAGATTATTACCGGGTCTAACGTGAACCGTGTGTGTGTGTGTGTGTGTGTGTGTGTGTGTGTGTGTGTGTGTGTGTGTGTGATCATCCTCTCATTATGGCACACGGTTTCTCACCTGCTTTCTTTTGCATTAATATGGTTTAATCATCATTTACAATAACATTGCTTTAATAGGAGAATAACTCTCCATTTCTGTGTAGTTAACTGCTGATCTGGGACCTGCAGCCAGGACAGATCACTGTGCACATGTTCAGTTAAATCAAAAGTACAGTATAGCGCTATGTTTTGCTTGTTTTGACGCATTTAAAATTTGTGGCTAGTAAATAATGACTTGTTTATGTCTGGTGTGGTCAGAGATAAATGTGCTAAATCCTTCATTTTGAGCTCTGAAAAGTCATGTGAAACAACAAAACCAATCAGAACTCTGAGACCCTGAGCCAACAGCTCACGATCATTGAGCTCACACACACACACACACGACACACACACACAACACACACACACACACACACACACACACACAAGTGAAACGACTGAGGAGGCTTGTGGAGATAACACACACTCCAACTCTAGTATTTTAGCATGTCAGTGTCAAATGTATGCATATTAAATATATTTTCCCAACATGAAAATTGTGGCTAGTGAAAATGGCGAGAGGCCAGTAATGTTGGAGGTCTGCTCGCCACTGGCTGCTGATCAGAACAGTAAAGCTGTGATCTTACAAATGTAAACAGGAAACCCACACAGGGATATTCATAACCTGTAATAAGCTCAATACAGACTGCAGTGCAGGAGGTTCATCAGTCACTCGCTAATCTTCAAACTCAGTTTCAGCTCACACACTGATCATCGTAGACAGTAAACGCCACGGTCGCCAGCGGATGTGGGACCAGTGAAGCGTGCGTGTGAGATTCCCTCGTCGTGAAGTGTGTGTGTTATAGTTCAGTGTTGTTTATTCTTTACTTGATCATCTCTGAGGCGAGTGCTAATAGACAAGTGTAACTCCATCTGAAAACTGCTCTGAGTTCAGTGTAGTGTTGAGACGGGAAGAGTGTGTGTGTGTGTGTGTGTGTGTGTGTGTGCGCGTGCGCGTGTGCGTGTGTGCGTGCGTGAGTGTGTGTGTGTGTGTGTGTGTTCTTCAGTCTGTGTTTAGTCTCCAGAGCTCCGCCTTCTGGCTGATTTATTTCTCGGCACTTCTGATTGGCTGGTGTTTCTGTCCATAGAGCCAGCCTGAAGACTGGGGCGGTTTGGCCAATGACGAGATCTTATAAGGGCTGGAGTCCCGCCCTCTGGGGTAAATGGTGTGATCTGCCTGAGCTGATTGCTGATTAGGCATGATGATGCTGGCGCATGCTCTGATTGGAGGAGATGTGGTGGGGGCGGGGTTTGATCTTGACCTTTGACCTGTGAGGATGTGGTCACGGGATGGGGATAATCAGGATCACAGTGCAGCGCAGCACAGGGCTGATTTAAAGAGCACGTTATTGTATGTGTGCACAGCGCTGAGCATAGATGAGTGTGTCTGATCTCTCTGGTACTGTAGAGTTCCTGTGCAGACACATCAGATCAGCCAGTACCAAACACAACACTGATCAACTAATCTAACAAACACTGCACATCACATGACGTGTTAATAAAGAGGAAAAACCAAGAGAAACGTCAATTATATTTACTTTTAAATTCATTTTTGTAGCTTGTAGTTTTTCCCCAATATCTGGCCTTCATGTAAATGTGTGATCTTCCTGTTCACAACGGTGAGCAAACTATTATTTTATCAATATAACTGATCTGTTGAATGTGCTGTGTGTGAGTGTGTGACTCTTCTGCATCATATAAACAGCAGCATGTGTGTGCAGATATTCAGAATCATGCTCAGTGAACACTCCTGTTAATCTCAAACTCAATGCTGGAGTCAGATGTGAACCGGAACAGCTGCCTTGTTTTGGTCTCTTTAACCCGCCCACTGCCAGTTTAGCCAATTATATTCCAGCACACGGGTTGCCAGATGGTGGAAAACAGCATATTTCATTCAGTCATTCAGTCAGGAAGACTCTCAGAGTGTGCGTCTGTGACTGAAATGCGCCCTCTGGTGGACAGCAGCAGACTCTGAAATGAGATGCAGATTCAGAGTTCCACATGAGGTTATTAATGAGCAAATAATATAGATATTAAGAGTGTAAACATTAGATAAGCAGGTCACACTGTAACCTCATGTCCTAACAACACACGACATGATGAGATATGCAGTGATGAGCAGTTTGGCTGTTTGCAGCAGAGGAAACAGGACAGAACTTAAACACAGCCATTCAGAATAGAGCACTCACTGCACTCCAGCACAACACTGAGCTTTATACTCTGATGGATAGATTTTTATTTTTATTTTAATAGTCAGGGTCCTGTTGATGTCATCAATCTGGCAACCTGTGCTTGTTTTGATCCAGCAGTGCAGTACCTAGCTCAACCACTGGGTGTCTCACTCACACACCACAGCTTTAAATGCAGCAGATATATCCTCTATATCCTCTATATCCACTGAGGAATGGATATAGATCTGTGTTTCAGGAAGTGTGTGTTCTCATTAATGCTGAGCGCTGTGTATCTGAAGGGTTCACAGTTGTAGATGACAGATCAGCTCCTCTGGGCAGAGTTAAAGTCATCATCAGTCGTATAGAAGTGCTGAATATAGTGATGCGTGTTCAGTCTTAAAGGGCCAGAGCTGAGTTACAGAGCATGAAGACATGACAAGCAGATCACCCCGTCTCCACTATCAAACTGTGTGTGTGTGTGTGTGTGTGTGTGTGTGTGTGGGTGTGTGTTGAGCTGATGGACACTATAATACATTCACCGTTTGAGCTGCATTTGCTCTGCTTGTGCTACAGTCTCTGCTGTGTGTGTGTGTGTGTGTGTGTGTGTACACATGTACACCCACATACAATAGTGTACGAGAGTGTTTTAGTTCCAGTCTGTTTGTGTGTGTTTGTGCAAGTGTGAAGGAGACACTGCAAGTGTGTGTGTGTGTGTGTGTGTGTGTGTGTGTGTGAGAGTGAGAGTGAGTGTGAGTGTGTGAGTTCTCTGATTGGCTGTTATTCTACACTCAGCTTGCCTTCATACAACTGAGTTTCAATAATCAGATTAGCATTCCTGTGTGTGTGTGTGTGTGTGTGGGAGGTGAGGGGTATGTATGTGTGTGTGTGTGTGTGAGTTATTAATCTGCAACTTGACTAATAAGCTGACTCCAGTGTTTAATGAAGAACAGTTTGACCTGAGAGTCTGTCAGAACATTCCAGAGCGGTCCAGACTCCAGACAGACGTGTGTGTGTGTGTGTGTGTGTGTGTGTGTGTGTGTGTGTGTGTGTGTG
>NC_133198.1:50275000-50310000 GCF_049306965.1 Danio rerio | reverse complement strand
TACAGATGAGGAGGCATCGAGTAAATCAACAAGAAGAGGAACACACACACACACACACACACACACAGAGCTGATTACACAGAGGAGCGGTGTGTGCTCTGATGATCAGTGCTGGAGGATTTCAGAGTTTAATAAAGTGCTTCTACAGGTGGTTTGATAAGCCCACTCACCTGTGTGAGGAACACTCAGAGTTTGTATTTCTCAGGTGATCTTGGAAAAGGGTTTATCTGTGTTATGAAGGACAGCAGTGTGTGTGGGAATGAGCAGATCAGTTCACCAGTGAGGATCAGGGAATGAGAAGCGTCTGGAAACTGACTTGCAGCCTCTCTGAGATGAAACCACAAGGTGGCGCTCACACCCCGACCAGAGGCTCCTGGAGGGATGCAGACCTTCAGCATCAGGTGGAGGTAAGAGGGTGTGTGTGTGTGTGTGTGTGTGTGTGTGCGTGTGTGTGTGTGTGTGTGTGTGTGTGTGTGTGTGTGTGCGTGTGTGTGTGTGTGTGTGTGTGTGTGTGTGTGTGCATGTGCGTGTGTGCCAGTGCTGTTCTGTAAGATACTGTGGGCTCATCAGGATGAAATGACAGATGGAGCGGTGTGTAGCGATGATGAGAGAGAGCCTGTGATTGGATGACGGCTCTCAGTGATGTGGAGTAAATAGAGAAGAGTCGGAGACCCAGAGCAGATCCTTGAGGAACTCCAGTGTTTAGATGATGAGCTCTGGGTTCCTCTCTGCTCCTGGAGACTCTGAATGATCTGCTGGTGAGGTCAGACTGCTGCTAGCAGAGCGGGGTGATGCCCATTGAGCAGAGGGTGGACACACACACACACACACACTGATGCTCATGTGCACGCCAGTAAGTAAGAGCAGAATGGAGGATGTTTTGGGGCAGTGCAGGGCGTCAGTGGCCGAGAGTACTTCATCTGTATTGTCAGCAGTGGATATTTGAGCCTGTATTTGCTGATTTATTATTTGTTATTGACAGATATTGATACGCTAGGCAGTGTTCATGTTTTTTATTGCACAGTTATTTGTTTTGACTGTTAAATGATTTCTAATTGTGATTTATTCATTATTTTAATTCATCATTGGTGTAAGGCCGCATCTCTGCATCACTGAGCTGGAGTTCACTGTAGTGTGATCATCGCCCTCTGCTGGACACACACTCAGCCTGCAGCGCTCACCTCAGCTCATATAACACTCCATTGTTTGTCATTTGTTGTTGTTTATTATTTTCTAAATCTCTTTACAGGCTGTTCAGTATCTTCTGCTGTAAAATACAAAGTGAGACTGATATATTAATGAAGACTGATATATTAATCAGGCGGAGGACATGAGTGTGATTTCAGTCGAGCTGTACAAAGCTTCAGATTCGGCTCAGCAGTTCACTGTGTTCATCCTGCATTTCTCCACACGTTTAATATTCTCCTATGTGACTTTATTCTGCTAATCTGACTTTATTTCCCACAGTTCACAAACCTCACAGCTCCGGCTGTTCCCACCAGGGTTTTATTGAGGAGCTCATTTCCTTGATTATAGTGCAGACTCTGCGCTCAGAGAGATTTGTCACATGACGATAGTTATTACTGATGTTATGAATATGAATGGAATGATAATTAATATAATCTCTAAACTGCTGAAATGATCAGCTAGGTGATGAGTGTGTCTGATGATGTGCTTCGTGACTGAGTCGAGCTCCAGCAGCGGGGCTGGTCACTCATCTCGTCTGCTCTCTCTGTCTGCTGTTCGGCTCTTCAGCTGAGCTCGGTGCTGTCAGTCAGGCACAGCTCCGCTTCTTCCCTTCTCTCTCTCATTTATCATACTTTCATTTATTTTTCCTCACAGTTGTCAGTAAAGGTGACACGGTGGCTCAGTGGTGTAGCACTGTGTCCTCACAGCAAACAGGTCTCTGGTTTGAGTCTCGGCTGGGTCAGTTGGTGTTTCTGTGTGGAGTTTGCATGTTCTCCCCGTGTTGGTGTGGGTTTCCTCCGGGTGCTCCGGTTTCCCCCACAGTCCAAACACATGCGCTATAGGAGAACTGATCAACTACACTGGCTGTAGTGTATGAGTGTGTGTGGGTGTTTCCCAGTGCTGGGTTGCAGCTGGAAGAGCATCCGCTGTGTAAAATATATGCTGGAATAGTTGGCGGTTCATTCTGCTGTGGTGAACCCTGATGAATAAAGAGACTACGCTGAAGGAAACAGTTATGGATGAAGTGTGTGTGTGTGTGTGTGTGTGTGGATGATGAAATGCGTGATTGTTATATTTACAGTAAATGATTAGTTTATGATTAATCCATTTCTCTGAGTGTTGATCAATCAGTCACACACACACACACACACACACACACACACACACACCCTTATTAACATGACAATGAGCAGTGTGTGTTGCAGATATGTGATGACGTTCAGTGTGTAAATCAGCTCAGTCCTCTCCTGTATGAGTGTGTTTCTGAAGGAGCAGACACTGGCCTGATTCAGTGCTTCATCATCATCATCATCTTCATCGTGGGTTTCTGTGTTCTGTGTGTGTTCAGACGCTGATATATCCGTCTGTATGAACACACTCTATAAACACATCCCGCTGTAACGACACCATTATTAAAGATGAGCGTGTTCTCCTCTAACTCTGGCCAGATCTGCTGCTGTTCACAGTGTCTGTCTTTACTGAGATGGACTGAAGATGAACAGAAGCTGATCAATAAATACAGAAATATGAAAAATGCTGTGATAAGATTATTGATTATTAATACAGGACCTGCAGACTGGGGCTGAACATTAGCACTGCTGTCATCAGTATAGGCCCACACACAATCTCCTCGCGCAGAAATACACAGAATTTCAGCCCAGCACTGCGACTGTGTGTGTGTGTGTGTGTGTGTGTGTGTGTGTGTGTGTGTGTGTGTGTGTGTGTGTGTGTTTTAGTTATGATACTCATCTGCTTTTCCGGGGCCGGGTCGCGGGGGCAGCAGTCTTAGAAGAGAACCCCAGACTTCCCTCTCCTCAGACACTTCCTCCAGCTCCTCTGGAGGGAACCCGAGGCGTGGGACATGCCTGGAACACCTCCCTAGGTAGGCATCCAGGAGGCATCTGAAACATCCTAAAAACCATTCTGCATAAATCAGCAAATATTTGTATTTTTTTTAACAAAATTCTCTGCATGAAAGAGCAAACAATGTCCACAGAGTCTGTCCGGCCCGGCCCATCAAATACAGCAAATGCAGAATATCACTGCCAATATCAAACTGCTCATCCAGAGAACTGAGCATCTGTCTGTGTGTGTGCGTGCGTGCGTGTGTGTGTGTGTGTGTGTGTGTGTACTCTTCATTCATCAGTATAGAAGTATTCTCTTAAAGGCGCAGTACACACTAAACTGAGCATTCTCTGCTGTTCAGGCATGTTAGTAATAACTCTGAGCGAGTGCTGATCATAACACACATTGATTTTTATAGAAATGTATGTTTGGGTTTTATTTTATTAGGATTTTCAGTGTACAGTAAGCTTTCACTATTGAATATGTTTATTTGTAGAGTCCGGCCAGTCGGTCCAATGACAGTGTCCACTGGTGGATGAAGGCTCACTGCATGTTCGGTTTTTCCAGAACACAATGTGGATTTACATTAAACTCATATCTGACTCACATTTCAGCATGAGGGGGTTTAGAATATTAATATATCCTCGCTTTATCTGACTGCATTTATAAAACATTGATAAGATTATTCAGTTCCTTCAACATTACTTTAGATTATGGTTGAATATTCTCTTCAGTTCATCATTGTTATCATGTTATTCTCCTTCATTCAGATCCCTTTAACACCCTGAGTCCTGTACCGGCCGAGTATACAATCTCCTAAACACAAGTGTGTCAGTCTTGGTCACTAAACAGTGGCGATTGACCGCTATCCTCAACAGGCAGAACTCTGCTTACTCAGATCAGGGTGTTGTTCATGCGGAGCTGCTGTCTCCTCAATCACTCAGAGCTATGTAGTCATATAATGATCATTACTATAGAATCAAGCAGACCAGCCGTGCTTAAACTATTAGTACCTTTGAGTAATCAATACTGTCCAGATAGTATTATAAGTTTAACAGATGAAGCTCTATCCCCTTGGATAAGCTTTTACAGTCTAAATATACATGAATTAATGCCAGTGTGTCAGTCGGAGCTCTAAGAACATCGTATAGTGTGCCGCGCTGCTCCGTCTACAGTGTTTTAGTCCATCACTAACCTGTACAGGGGCTTGTGGTGTTATGGACTTAACATAATCTACTAGAGATAATAACACAAACTCTGTGAATAATTCAAAACAGAAAATCATAAACGATCAATACAAAACATCAAACTATCAAAGATAAATCCAAGATTACACGATGCAGAGCTGACCTCACAGCATGGAGCATTAGAGCTCACACTATGGGCTGATCTGGGTTACAGAATTGCGCAGAACATTTCAGAAACCTTCCCTTAAGAAATAAATCCAAGAATCCCCTCAAGGACAGGGGTGTGTGAATAACAAAAGGCATTCGCCTTGAAGTGGAGGAGTTTTGCCTGTGGGTAAGGCACACCCTTCACAGGGGTTCAGCAGACAGCTGAGGTTATATATCTAGTGTTTAGATTATGTCTGTTTCTGAGGGAATGACACCATTGTACCAGCCGCACTGACACGTTTCAGATCATATCAGACATGATGGATAAAGCCACTCGGGTTGATTTGGAACGTTCAGACTGTGAAATGACCGTATGTGTGAGATGGGAAATGTTTCAGATGGAAATGGAGGAATGGAGGGGAGCTGGTTTTTCCCGCATTCCCACCTGCTGGGTTGTGGAGCCGATTGTCTCTGTTATCCTCTCATGTCTGAATTATCAAAGACATCAGAATATCTGTGATATCTCACGTCTTACATATTGTTATAACGTGTGTGTTATTAATCTGTGTCTCATCATTAGTTAATGTGGGAGTTCACCACAACTAACAGCGATCAGCTGCATTTGTCATTGACCGACATTAATAATTATTAACTGTTCACCGTTTATTCATCTTATAATTACACTAATGAACCCTTATTGTGAAGCCTGACCTGTGAAATAAACCACTTATACTCATGTTTAATGTGTCTGTGTTTATGAAATAAACTGACTTATGATCATAGTGTCATCATCCAAATCTAAAAGTGTTCAGGAACACTGTTAACAATAATATATATATATATATATATATATATATATATATATATATATATATATATATATTAATAATCCTGTAATAAAAGCAGAACTGCTGTGTTTAATTACTAATGTTTTCTAAAAGCCTTGAGAAATAGTCGTATAATTATCAGTGTAATAAAATGATCTAGTGTTATATAGTGCTGATATATTACTATATTAATAATAATAATAGTCAAATATCAGTAATGCAAGTGTTTTACTCTTAACATGAACACAGGAACACTGTATAGAAACACTAATGATGTTCATATAGGCATGTTTGCTGTGTGTTTAAACTCTGTATTTCAGATGAGCTGAAACGTTCGAGGTTACAGAAGTAACCCTTCGTTCCCCGAGGAGGGGAACGGAAGTGCCATGAATGGGAGGATTCGGATCAGAAGCCGCTTATCTGGAGAGTATTGAACGGGCCAATGAATGAAATTAATTGGCAGCGTAAGCTTGCGCAGGTGTGCGACATCTGCAATTATCTCAGCATATAAGCACACCTGAAGCCAGCAGACGCCATCCTTTTAAGCTGAAGAGACTTTCAAACAGCTAAGGGACAGTCATTATGGCGACGGAATATGGCACTTCCGTTCCCCTCCTCGGGGAACGAAGGGTTACTTCTGTAACCTCGAACGTTCCCCTTCGGTTGGGGAACTTCAGTGCCATGAATGGGAGAATATGGAAAGCGCCATAATGACTGCACCTTACCAACACCCCCGATGAGGAGATAGTCAAGCAAGCGTGACGCACCCACATCATGGGGGGCGCGGTCCTCCAACGTGTCCCTGGCCCTAATTTATCCTACTTCAACAGAAGTTTTACGGATTTAGATATATTTTTTGGGAAGTCGTGAGCGTCTAGATAATTCTAGGAATACGACAGTACGTTGGGAAGCGTGCAATCCCGATAGGGAGGACGCTGCGGAGGCCATCCGTTACCCAAGGGGGGGATAGATGGCAGAATTTACCTATGGACTAGCCCTAAAAAGGGGGAGTACGCATAGCAAAAGAGTGGTTAGCGGAGAGGGAAGACACGGGTCCACCCAGGGGGGGGACTTAACCGTGGCGGAATAAGCATATGGGATCGCCTAGTGGGGATCACGCATAGCAGGCACCTATACCCAAAACGCGGGCTGACCAGCGGGCAGACCTACAACGTAGTGGGCCAGCAAGTGACTCCTCCGCTGAGTCAGTGCTGGGGGCCACGGAGGAATCTGCAGGGCTCACCTGACGGGGAACTTTACTGACAGATAAAAAAGGCGCACGTACCTCCGTGTTAGGGAGAATGGCGCCGCAAGCGTGTTTCAACACCCTACCGAGTTGTCTCCTCAATCACCAAAGGGTTACCTAATACCCTTGAGGAAACCGGCTCCACTCGCAGATTGTAAAACCTTGCAAATGTGTTGGGTGTCGCCCAGCCCGCAGCTCTACAGATGTCTGTTAGAGAGGCGCCGCGTGCACGCGCCCAAGAGGATGCAACGCTCCGAGTGGAGTGTGCACGAACTCCCGGGGGACACGGCTGACCTCGACTCGAATAAGCGAGTGAAATGGCATCCACAATCCAGTGGGATAATCTTTGTTTTGATACGGCACTTCCCTGCTGCCGACCGCCATAACAGACAAAGAGCTGCTCAGATGATCTAAAATTCTGAGTACGGTCCACATAAATGCGCAGAGCGCGAACTGGACAAATTAAAGAAAGGGCTGGGTCTGCCTCCTCCGGGGGCAGCGCTTGCAGGTTCACTACCTGATCTCTAAAGGGGGTGGTAGGAACCTTGGGCACATAACCGGGGCGGGGTCTCAGGATGACGTGAGAGTAATCCGGCCCGAATTCCAGGCACGAGTCACTGACCGAAAATGCCTCCAGGTCCCCGACCCTCTTGATGGAGGCCAACGCAACCAGCAGAGCTGTCTTCAGGGACAGAAATCTTAGAGATACTGATTCGAGTGGCTCAAAGGGATCGGATCGCAGACTCGTGAGAACGAGGGCGAGATCCCAAGAGGGCATGAGAGGGGGGCGAGATGGATTAATTCGCCTAGCACCCCTAAGGAACTGGATGACCAGGTTATGCTTTCCCACGGTGCCGCCAGCTACCGCGCTATGATAAGCGGAGATGGCGGCCACGTAAACCTTGAGAGTGGAGGGCGACAGCCTGCTGTCCAACTTCTCTTGAAGGAAAGAGAGCACAACACTAATCTGGCAATTTCGGGGGTCTTCTCTGCGAGAGACGCACCATTCCGTGAATAGACTCCACTTCAGGGCGTAGGCGCGCCTCGTGGAGGGGGCTCTAGCCTGAGTGATGGTATTAACCACCGCAGTCGGTAGGTTACCTAAGTCTTCCTCGCGTCTAGGGACCACACGTGGAGGTTCCAAAGATCGGGGCGAGGGTGCCAGATGGTGCCCTGTCCCTGAGAGAGTAGGTCCTCTCTCAAAGGGATCCGCCAGGGGAGGGCCGTCGCGAGGAGTGAGAGCTCTGATATCCAGGTCCGGTTGGGCCAAAGGGGCGCAACTAGCAGAACCTGTTCCTCGTCCTCCCTGACCTTGCACAGAAACTGCGCGAGCAGGCTCACTGGGGGAAACGCATACTTGCGCATGCCCCGAGGCCAGCTGTGGGCCAGTGCATCCGTGCCGAGAGAGCCCTCGGTCAGGGAAAAAAACAACTGGCAGTGAGCGTTCTCGGGGGAAGCAAACAGATCGATCTGGGCCTCCCCGAATCGCGCCCATATCAGCTGAACAGACTCGGGGTGGAGTCTCCATTCTCCAGGGCGTAACAGCTGTCGTGAGAGCGCATCGGCTGCACAATTGAGCGTGCCTGGGACGTGAATGGCGCGCAGCGATTTCAGCCGCGGGTGACTCCAGAGGAGCAGACGGCGGGCGAGCTGAGACATGCGGCGAGAGCGCATACCCCCCATGCGGTTGATATACGCCGCCGCCGCCATACTGTCCGTCCTGACCAGCACGTGTTGCCGCTCCAGCACCGGTAAAAAGCGGTGGAGAGCGAGGAACACTGCCAACAGCTCTAGGCGATTGATATGCCAATGCAGCTGGGCACCCTTCCAAAGGCCCGCAGCCGCATGCCCGCGGCACACGGCCCCCCAACCCGTGTTGGAAGCGTCTGTTGAAACAACAACATGGCTGGACGCCTGTCCTAGAGGCACACCGGCCTGTAGGAACGAGGGGTCGTTCCAAGGGCTGAGGGCGCGGCGACACAGCGCAGTAACCGAGACCCGGTGTGTGCCCGCGTGCCATGCGCGTCTGGGGACCCGATCGTGAAGCCAGTGCTGAAGTGGTCTCATATGGAGCAACCCGAGCGGCGTGACGGCGGCTGCGGATGCCATATGCCCCAGGAGCCTCTGAAAGAACTTCAGTGGGACCACTAGTTTGCTGTCGAGCTCCCTCAGACAGTTCAGCAACAGGCGAGCGCGTTCCTCGGAGAGGTGCGCTACCATGGTGATCGAGTCCAGCTCCATCCCGAGAAAAGAAATCCTCTGCACGGGGGCGAGTTTGCTCTTTTCTCGGTTGACCTGAAGCCCCAGTAGGCGGAGATGCCGAAGCACCTTGTCCCTGTGCATAATCGATTGCTCCCGCGAGTGGGCTAAAATCAGCCAGTCGTCGAGATAATTGAGTATGCGAATGCCCGCGAGCCGAAGGGGCGCTAGGGCACCCTCCGCGAGTTTGGTGAAGACCCGCGGAGACAGAGAGAGCCCGAAGGGGAGGACCTTGTACTGCCACGCTCGACCCTCGAACGCAAACCGCAGAAATTGGCGGTGGCGTGGAAGAATGGAGACATGGAAATACGCGTCCTTCAGGTCTATGGCTGCAAACCAATCCCGAGGACGAACGCATTGGAGAATGCGCCTCTGCGTGAGCATTCTGAACGGCAGCTTGTGCAGACAGCGGTTCAAAACGCGCAGATCTAGGATTGGCCGTGACCCACCGCTCTTTTTGGGTACGATGAAGTATGGGCTGTAAAACCCACTCTCCATCTCGGCTGGAGGAACCGGCTCGATTGCATCCTTCGCCAGGAGGGCAGCAATCTCCTCTCGCAAGACAGGGGCGGACAGGGGGTTGACCCTGGAGAAATACACGCCCGTAAACTTGGGGGGCCGTTTCGCGAACTGAATCGCGTAACCGAGTCTGATTGTGCGTATGAGCCACCGCGAGGGGCTGGCCCGCGCTAACCAGGCAGGCAGAGCCCTCGCTAATGGAGTCATCGCTACAATCGCTGACGTACCAGCGGTGGGGCAGCGCGGAGTGGGTGTGCTGATCCGGGAAGCACGAGGGTCCCGCGGAAGAGCTGGAGGAGAGCGATTCGCTCTGGCTCCGCACCCTGACTCCGGAGAGGGGGCTGGAGGGCTGAGGAAAGGGAGACCGTCCCCCCAGCGCTCGTGAGCCACTGGCGAAGCACGTAGAGTCTGCGAGCCGGAAGGCAGCGCGTCCCGGACTGGCAGAACTCGTGCAGTCACATCCGGGGAAGGGAAAAAGTGCTCTTTTACTGATGTTTTGGTGGCACTGAAAAGTACCGTTGTTATCGGGGCCCCGCCCTCCAGCGGGGAAAGAGCAAGTTTCCTCTTCTCCGGATGGCCTGTCTCAGGGACGCTTCGCGGTCCGTTTACCGGACTTAACGGCGCCCTGGGCAGGAGGGGCTGCCTGCTTTCGAGGTGAACGCCGCGCCCGCTTGGCCGGAGGCGCAGGCGGGGGCGGGGCAGCACTCGTTGGCGGGCGCCCTCGGCGAGGAACAGCGGAGGTGGATGGCTCGGCGGGCGGAGCGGGCTTACGGCCACGCCGATAGATGACATTGCCCATCGCATCCGACTGCTCTTTCACCGCCTTGAATTCCTGGGTGAATTCACCGACGGTGTCGCCGAACAGGCCAGCTTGGGATATGGGCGAGTCAAGAAAGCGAACTTTGTCAACGTCGCGCATATCGGCCAGGTTTAGCCAGAGGTGGCGTTCCTGAACCACAAGTGTGGACATCGTCCTCCCCAGCGCACACGCGGCGGACTTAGTAGTCCGAAGAGCATAGTCGGTCGCGGTGCGCAGCTCATGTAATAAGCTTGGGTTGGACCCGCCCTCGTGCAGCTCGGCCAGCGCCTGCGCTTGGTAGCGCTGGTAGGTGGCCATCGCGTGCAAAGCAGAAGCAGCCTGGCCCGCAGCCTTATAAGCTCTGGCTCCGAGGGAGGCAGACAACCTACAGGCTTTGGACGGGAGGCGGGGCAAACCCCGCCACGTAGAGGCGCCGCGCGGACAAAGATTGACCGCGATAGCGCGCTCCACTGACGGGATCGCCTCATACCCCCTGGCAGCTCCGCCGTCAAGGGCGGTGAGGGCGGAGGCACTCGCAGCACGGGCAGAGAAAGGTGCCCTCCAGGACTGCGTGAGCCTACTGTGCACTTCCGGGAAGAAGGGGACGAGAGGCTTCGAAGGCTTCGCCTTCTGGTCCTCTACGTAGCACCCATCTAGTCGGTCCGGCCGCGGAGCTGGGGGATAAACCATCTCCAACCCCACGGCCGAAGCAGCCCGGGAAAGCACGGCTAACATGTCCGCTTCAGGATCCGATTTGACAGCGCTCACCTGCCCGGAGGGGGCGAGCGGGTCCGGATCTTCGTCGGACAGTGAAAGCCCACCCTCCGATGCCGCGGAGGACATCTGATCTCCGGTGTCAGCGAGTGTGAGAGCTACCATCTGGTTAGACGGATCACTCTCACCACCCGAAGCTTGGATGGAGCGCCGTGAGGAGCGAGAGGTCCGCGAGCCCGTGGGCGGCGGATTAGCTCCCGCTGAAACCCTCAGATCTGCCCGAGCGCCCGCTGCTTTTTTAGAGCAGGAGGCAACTGGGGTGGCTCGCTCTCTTGCGAAAGTTAGCCGCGATCTTAGCTGTGCAACGGTCATGGCATCGCAATGACGACATGAACCGCCCGCGAGCACCGCATTAACATGCTGGACCCCCAAACATGCAATGCAGTGATCGTGTCCATCATCCGGAGACAGGAAACCCCCGCATCCAGAAACGCACAGTCGGAGCGCCATCCTGAAAAGGACGTGCTGCACGACTGTGTTGCTCTTTTAGGAAAGTTGCAACTATACGCACCGCTCTGGAGGACCGGACCCAAAGAACCGCAGGCAAGGGAGTAACCCAGCTCGACCGTCTGCCACCGCGAAGACCCACTCTGGACCGGGAGACACACTCGTTCGCTCTGAAGTGCTGATCAGCAAGAGGAACCCTCATCGACTCACTCAGAAAGGATCTGAAGCGAAAAGGATGGCGTCTGCTGGCTTCAGGTGTGCTTATATGCTGAGATAATTGCAGATGTCGCACACCTGCGCAAGCTTACGCTGCCAATTAATTTCATTCATTGGCCCGTTCAATACTCTCCAGATAAGCGGCTTCTGATCCGAATCCTCCCATTCATGGCACTGAAGTTCCCCAACCGAAGGGGAACTGCTCTAGTCCTCAGACTGTTTTGGGGACGGCATCAGAGTTTAGTGTTCATGTCTCTTATATTAGTGAAACTCATGAGTGAACTTAATTCCTTTATGTTGTCTAACTCACACAGATTATGTGTGGAGCTCAGCGCACTTAATATATTACTTTATGTTAATAATAATGTATTAAAATATGAATAATCCCGCTTTAACAGCCTCTTGTAACACATTTAAAGCGTGTGCAGTGTTAATAATCAGAATAATGGTGATGATAATCAGACTGCAGTGTTTTCCTCCTGCTGTGAGCAGACAGTACTGATCTTTCTGGTTTTTCCGTCTGTAATTAGGAGCCGGTTTCTCTGACCTGTGATTCACACGCTGCGGTGTTTATGTGGGATTATGGAGATTATGAGTGGTATAATGCAGTGAGGAGCCGGAGATACACTTCTCATGAGTGTGTTCATGTGAATAATGCAGGAGGAGCGGCGCGGCGTCACATATAAGAGGAGACGCTGCTCACACTGAGGACAACCAGGAGAACACACACACCTGCTGCAGAGACTACACACACACAGGTACAGCTCTGATCACACACACACACACACACAGGTGAAACTCTACTAACACACAGCTTTAATAACACACAGCGGGACTTTAATATCCTCATAACCTCTGTTCGCTGAAAATAGTGTTGCGTGCAGAACTCATTTATTTGTGTTGATTTTAAACAAACAAATGTAGTTTAATAATGTTCAACTTAATTTGTGTGTTTAAATTCAGCCCAAATAAATTGTTTACAACCACATAACTTAAAAAAATTGAGTGAATTCAAGGAATCATCTGTGAATATTTATATTTCAGTGAGTTGAGCTTAATCTCTGTCCTGCTGTTTACTGTCTGGATTTATCTACAGGTTTCTGATTATAGCACATTACACACACAAGAGCCTTCACAAGTTCTCCTTCTCCTTCTGATGATGATGATGATGATGATGATGATGATGATTGAATCAGCTGATCAGACTCCTTCATCTGTCCGGTGTGGTCAGGATAGTCAGAGGATATACAGCATTAAACAGGAATGTAAATCTCAGTGCTGAATGGTGTTTAACCTCACTGAAGATCTTCATTTCAGACACTCATGAATCCTCACTCACTCGTTTTGTTTGATGTTTATGTTGTATCCTGTGATAATTAGTGTGTGTTTATTGTACACGTCGTGTTCATTCAGTGGATCATTAAACTGAAGCACACAGCTGTGAGCATGATGAAGGTTATTCTGTTTAAGAGACGCGCACACAATAATCTGTCCTCATCTCCTCCAAACCTGAGAGATTAATTCTCCTCTAGAATGAAGATATTCTGAAGACACACACACACACACACACGTTGACTTCTGTAGTGTTGTAGTGTGTTGAGCAGCAGCAGACACTGGTAAAGCTGTGTTGTGGATGTGTTCTTAATCTGTTCTATAAATGTTTGCTCTGTCTGAGTTCCTCCTTCATCATCATCATCATCATCATCATCGTCATCATCATCATCATCGTTGTGTTTATTTGGTTGTTTTATTGTCTCTTCATTGATTTTCTCTCTGTATTTCAGGCTGATTGTAGAAATGTCCAGCTCCAGCACTCCGGCACGTCCAGCTCCCAGCGCTGCGACCGCATCCCCATCTCCATCTGCACCTGCACCTGCAGCAGTATCAGCAGCATCCATATCTCCATCTGCATCCGCATCAGGTCAGAAACACTGTTATTAACTGAGATGCGTTTGTCCTCCGTGTGTGTGTGTGTGTTTGTGTGTGTGTGTGTGTGTGTGTGTGTGTGTGTGTGTGTGTGTGTTTTGGTGGTTCATGAAGACACTGGAGTGAAACTGAAGGTCTGGTTCCTCCCCCTCAGTCCAGCATCAGCTGCTGTAGCTCCTCCTCCTCAGTCCAGCATCAGCTGGTGTAGCTCCTCCCCCTCAGTCCAGCATCAGCTGGTGTAGCTCCTCCTCCTCAGTCCAGCATCAGCTGCTGTAGCTCCTCCCCCTCTGTCCAGCATCAGCTGCTGTAGCTCCTCCTCCTCAGTCCAGCATCAGCTGCTGTAGCTCCTCCCCCTCAGTCCAGCATCAGCTGATGTAGCTCCTCCCCCTCAGTCCAGCATCAGCTGCTGTAGCTCCTCCCCCTCAGTCCAGCATCAGTTGTGTGTGTGTGTGTGTGTGTGTGTGTGTGTTGTCCCCATCAGGGCTCTGTACAGTAAGGTGGTCTACTTATGTTTGTGTGTGTGTGTGTGTGTGTGTGTGTGTAGTTGTCTGATATGTTTATGTGTGTGTGTGTCAGACTCGGTGCTGGCGGTGCGCTCTGTGGATCTGCTGAGGCTCCGGGATGGCCTGAACCGGCGGCAGCATCACACTGACGGCTTCTCCAGCGAGCGGCTGATCGTGCGCAGAGGACAGAGCTTCCAGATCACGGTGGAGCTTTCTAGAGCCTTCAAGCCCAGAGCAGACTCTCTACAGCTGCAGCTCAAACTGGGCGAGTGCGCGCACACACACACACACACACACACACACGCACACACACTAACACACACACACACACTAACACACACACACACACACACACACACACATACACACACACACATACACACATACAGTGGATCTAAAGCAAATCAAGCTTGATTACAGTGCAGTCCTGTGCAGACTCTGAGGTCTCCGACAGCTCTGGGCTCCTGATCCCGGGTTTACAGTGTAGTGATGATCTGATTTCTGCAGACTCGGCTGTCTCCAACAGCTCAATTAAGTTGAACATAATTAATAAACATAATAAACATAATTAAGAAAATCCGCTCTAACTGTAAAACTAAATAAATAGCTGAACACTCTGGACACATGAAAGAGTAGCGCCTGCAGATCACAACACATGTGGAGAGGGTAAATATGTGTATCATATTCAACAAAACATTTACTGTCAATTTTTTATAATTTTGCTCACTTACTGTGGATATTGAATATGAATCAGATGATGTCTGCTGTGCCGTCAGCCAGTCGCTGCATTGCTGATCGGGATTTTGAGGATAGATCTGTCCTTCACATCACACATCGATCTCAGATCAGCTCATCCAGACATTTTAGTCTGACTCGCAGACTAGTTTTATAGAACCAAATTAGCCAGAGATCAGTTATCAAGATCAACAGATCCAGGATCTGCCAAATCATCTTAGATCATTTAAGCGAGGTGTGAAGAACTGACCCCAGGCCTCTGGTTTACCGTGTTATAATGATGTTGTGTTTCTGCAGACTCGGCGGTCTCCAACAGCTCCGGGCTCCTGATCTCGGTGCCGCTGGTGGAGGATCTGGAGGACCGGCGCTGGGAGATGAAGATCGTGGAGCAGAAGGAGAACCGGGTCCGTCTGGTGGTCAACACCCTGCCCAGCGCCTCCATCGGCTGCTATAAGCTGACCGTGGTGTCGTTCTCGCCGCGGGGAAAGCTGCTGTTCCCCTGCACACCTGATGACGTATACCTGCTGTTCAACCCCTGGTGTGAAGGTGCGGGTCAGGAGAGCTGAGCTGCGTATCAGATTTATTAGTCATAACAATACTAACGATCATGTGTGTGTGTGTTCAGATGATCCTGTCTATCTGGATAATGAGGCGGAGAGGAAGGAGTACGTGCTGAACACCATGGGGAGGATCTACTACGGGACCGAGCAGCAGATTGGAACCAGGACGTGGAATTTTGCTCAGGTGGAGAAAACTGCTTTAATTAATCGATGATTTTAGTCATGAGACATGTCGTCTGCGCTGAGCCCTAGTAGATACCATTTATGGTAATGTAATCTGACTACTTATGGATTACGTTTACTGTAGATTACCTTAACGGTAACATAATCTGACTATGTCGTAATAATTTAGATTAAGTTTATCATAGCATATTCTGATTACTTTGGATTACTTTTAGATTACTTTTATCGTAGCATAAATTGACTACATTTGGATTATATTTAGAGTCATGTATCGTTGCATAATCTGATTACGTTGGATTACATGTAGATTACTTTTATGATCGTGTAATCTCACTGCTTTTAGATTACATTTAGGCTAATTGTGCTTTAGCGTAATCTGAGTCCTGGTCAGTCTATCTGTCGTTGCAAACTGAGTCTGAAATTTTTCTTTACTTTTTTTCGTCTTCGTTATCCTGAAAAATGAGTTCTTATCTCCATGTTATATGTTCAGTTTGAGCAGAATATCCTGGAGGCCTGTCTGTTTCTGCTGGAGCGAGGGCGAGTGGCTGTGACCGAGTGGAGGGATCCCGTGATCATCTCCAGAATGGTGTCAGCTCTGGTAAGATGCTTTCAGGAGAAATCTAACGGAGTATTATTGGAGACGCAAGTGCTCGAACATCAGAATCAGACACAAACTAACCCAGTGTTTTCACCTTCAGATCACTGAGTGGATTACTTCTGTAATCAGTTACTGATTACTAATAACTTGACATATAATCTGTTAGATTACACATTCATGGTGAAGTATTCTGACTACTTTTGGATTACATATCAATTACTTTTATGATAGTGTAATCCGACTACTTTCTCATTAAATTTAGATTACTTTTAGGATAGCATAATCTGATTACATTTGGATTACATTTAGATTACCTTTATGGTAATATAATCAAGACTACTTTTGGATTACATTTAGATTACTTTTATGGTAATATAATCAGACTACTTTTGGATTACATTTAGATTACTTTTATGGTAATATAATCAAGACTACTTTTGGATTACATTTAGATTACTTTTATGGTAATATAATCAGACTACTTTTGGATTACATTTAGATTACTTTTATGGTAATATAATCAAGACTACTTTTGGATTACATTTAGATTACTTTTATGGTAATATAATCAGACTACTGTTGGATTACATTTAGATTACTTTTATGGTAATATAATCAAGACTACTTTTGGATTACATTTAGATTACCTTTATGGTAACACAATCTGACCACTTTTGGATTAAATTTAGATTACTATATATGGTCGTGTCTACATTTAGAATAGTTAATTTAATATTAAAGTGCATTATTTATAGATGAATGCACTCTGTGCTGTGGATTATTAGACAATAATGCACACCTGACTCTAATTATTAATTCAACATCATCAAATATTCCTCACTAAAAAACCTAGAGCTGTGAATGACTTCATCAATGACAAACATCAAACAAATATTGTACTGTATTACAAACCCAAATACAAACATTAAAATAGAGAAAATGAGCAGAATCAATGAATCATGAACAGTGCCCTGCCATTGTGTAGATAATATATAATCATTTAATTCATAAAGGGTAACTGTAATCTGATTACTAGTTATTCAGATTACAGGTTATTCTTTCGTTCATTATTAAATCTTTATTATTCAGAGGTCGCCACAGCGGAATGAACCGCCAACTTATTCAGCACGTTTTACACAGTGGAAAACCCACCTCTGGGAAACTTCCAAACACACTAATACACTACGGCCAGTTAAACCAGCGACCTTCTTGCTGTGAGGCGACAGCACTACCTACTGCACCACCGCTTTGCCCAGATCACAGATTAATCCCGAATAAACTTTAGTAGATATGAAGGTGTAAATAACTGTGTGTGTGTGTGTGTGTGTGTGTGTGTGTGTGTGTGTGTGTGTGTGTTTCAGGTGAACTCGAATGATGACCGCGGTGTGCTGATGGGAAACTGGTCAGAGAATTTTGAAGGAGGAACGGCCCCTACAGCGTGGAGCGGCAGCAGGGACATCCTTAGACAATACTACAGCAGCAAGGGGGCGCCGGTGCGCTTTGCTCAGTGCTGGGTCTATGCTGGAGTCACCTGCACAGGTGCACTACAACACACACACACACACACTGCACCAACCGGAGGATTCTGCAGGCTTTTAGATTTCAGTATGATGAGTATTTCTAGATGACACTGAATATTGAGAAGGGGGCGGGGTTATTTTGGGGCTCCTCCTCTCTTTGTTCACTCACAGCACATTCGCAGTTGGAGAGGCAAGTCTGGTGCAGGAGCACACAGCGGAGATCCAAACTAGAGAACAATGTTCAACACTGACTTTATTTTCAGAAATAATAATAGAATCTATATAATCTTACTAAATAAACTAAATAAATTAGAGATTTAAAGAAGAGGGAAGCGCAGAGGCTTTACTTACAGAGATTATTAGTCAGGTTTACATCAGGACTCTGGGCTGCCATTTCATCACTTCAGCAGCATTATTATTCATTAATGTGTGTGTGTGTGTGTGTGTGTGTGTGTGTGTGTGTGTGTGTGTGTGTGTGTGTGTGTGTGTGTGTGTGTGTGTGTGTGTGTGTGTGTGTGTGTCAGTGCTGAGGTGTCTGGGTATCCCCACCCGCTGTGTGACGAACTTCTCCTCGGCTCATGACACTGATCTCTCTCTGACCACCGACATCTACCTGGACGAGAAGCTGGAGATGCTGAAGGACAAGACCAGCGACTCCGTCTGGTACAGACACACACACACACACACACACACACACTCCTCTCCTGTTTCCCTACAGTAGTCTCAGATCTATATTTAATAGACGGCAGAATTAAAGGATTTGCTCTCCGGGTTGTGGGGGCCTGGAGCAGAGAGCTCTCCTCGGTGAGGGTTAAAGTGGGCAGGAGGTGGTTGTGGAGCTCTCGGGTTTTGGTTGATAACTGGGGACTTGCAGCAATGGAGTGTGAGAGTTTAGTTCCAGCAAACACCATCTTTTGGGAAAAACTGAGGTGAGCAAGGTGACAATGAGACTGTATCAGGTGACAGAGGGTTTTTGGCTGCTGAATACTGTTGTGCTGGCTGTTTTCCTGGAGATCATTGTTGAGTGCTGAGTCTTGATGCTGTTCTGATGTGTCTCAGTGTCTGTGTGGAGCTCAGTGTGTCTGTGAGCAGTAGTTGTGGTGTCTGTGTGGTGTTATCTCTGTCCTTGTGTGATGCGTCAGCCACAAGTCCACTCAGGAGCTGATCTGAGGTCCTGTGGTCATCTGGACATTTGCTAGGTGTGTGTGTGCCGTTTGGGTTGAGTTCAGTGGCACACACTGCAGATGGATAATAGAGGGAGAAGTAGATATTGTCCAGTAGCACTTGATGAAGGCCGTCTGATGTAAACAGTTGTCTTTGGTTCCAGAAGAGATTGACTTGTCAATGAAATTCAGTCTTTACTTACATGTTTTCTGCAGCCATGCATTTAGGCCAAGAAGCTGTGAAAACATGAGTGTCCCTCTCGCAGGGAGCGGTCCACTGATGAACGGATGAATCTTCAATCCTTCAACTGTTTCCAAGAGCTCACACAAATCTCTCTTGAGCAGTTCTGACTGTTCCTTGCGAATATCATTCTTCCCCACATGGATGATAATCTGTTTTGCAGTCTTGTGCTTCAGGATTTCCTCAAGTTCTTTGTTTACATCAGAAACTGTCGCATGAGGAAAGCAGTCATTGTAGATCTGCTCCTGAAATTCCTGATTATGGAATCTCACAGTCACTGTTCTTATCTCGGGTGTGATCGGAGCAGAATGCCGCTGTTTTGTCGGCCTTGAGCCTCTGTTCAGTGCAGAGTTGGCTGCTGGGTCATGCGATCTCTGTCTGACTGCATTTGGGGATTCTTCACTGTGGCGTAGGGGATGGGGGGAGGGGGGAGGGGGATGGGGGGTGATTAGGGGGCCCCGCGTCCTCGCGATTTTCAAAAATTGAAAATCCGGCAACCGCAATAATCGAACTCTTGGGAACAACTGTGGTCGGAACCAAAGTCCACAGGTCTGTGTTCTCTGAACTCCTCTCAAGCGGTGAACGTCTTAATTCTGATTGTTTGCTGCCGAACCGTGTCATAGCTCATACCAAGATGACTTGATTTCAACTCTCCTCGGCGCTTACACCGGAGAAGACGTGCCGCCCTGTTTCTCGCTGCCGGTTCTCATTGAAAATAAATAACTTCAGCTACTTTGACGCTCTCGCCGCTTTTGGTTTGTGACCGCTTTTTATTTTGTGAAGGCTTCCCCGCGTTGCCCCCCCCCTCCATCATCAGGGGGCCCCGTCAGTGATCCCTGCAGGGGGCCTCCGCATTTTGATCTGACCCCGTGAGTTCCCTTTGGCCTCGCACCGTGTTTATGCCGATGCTCATTTCCAACAGTTTCATTCTGCTTCTCTGAGCTCATAACAGTAGCTGGAGTTACAGGACTGGCCGGCTGTGTGCTGTGAGGCTCCATGATGAAGCGGCCCTGTGATTTAAGAACTGTAATCTTTCACAGAAGTTTGCGGCAGCTTGTGTAGCAGAATGAATCAACCTGAGGCATTTTCAGCGGTCTGTGTTCCCGTCTCAGCAGTGTGAGCAGCTGATAGCAGGAGGATGTGTAGTGGATAATTCTGCTTTTATTAGTTTTATTCCAGAAGGTTTGTAGATTCCATGTTGATCTTCAAGCGGTGCCGTTTCAGCACGGTGCTGAAAGGCTGAAGGCAAAAAAGCATGGAGCAGTAGGAAGAGACGTCTGAACAGTATAGCAAAGTGGGAACAGTAATAGCACACACCTTTATGTAACCCCGCCGGTCCAACACAATCTCACGGCAATTCCGAACTTTTTCATTTAGTGGCTAATTTGTATGAATTCGCATGATCTAATTCATACAGTTTAGTACGATTTGCTCATCCCCCGATGACGGTTGGGTTGAGGGGTGGGGTTAGATGCCACGCCTCATTTTTAAAATCATACAATATCGTACGACTGAAAACGTACAAATTAGCCACTAAACTGGCAAAACGTAAAATACTTATCAGGCTGGCCAGCCCTACACCACCCAACCCGCTCCGAGCTAGTATCGAACCGGCGACCTTCCGCATAGGTGTCAGTTGCTGTAGCAAGGAGGCTAAAGACCATGACCTCTAGTGTCTGTCGCTAGAGCACCTTTAGAGGTTAGAGGAGGGAGCTTTACCTGCACAGCACTCACTGGCTGACCCTGGAAGGGTTAATATTGTGAAAATAAGGAGATAAACTGAGCTGACCTGACTGCTCTGCTCCATCAGGAACTTCCACGTGTGGAACGAGTCCTGGATGCGGCGTGAGGATCTGCCGGCCGGCTATGGAGGATGGCAGGTTGTGGACGCGACACCACAGGAGCAGAGCCAGGGCTCGTACCGATGCGGACCCACACCAGTGTCTGCAGTGCGCAGCGGACAGGTCAACCTGAGGTTCGACACACCCTTCGTCTTCGCTGAGGTGAACACACACACACACACACACACACACACACTCACACACACACACACACACACACACACACACACACTCACACACACCAGTGCTGCTCTCATGCATATCTGCTTCTGACTAAACATCTGTGTGTGTGTGTGTGTGTGTGTGTGTGTGTGTGTGTGTGTGTGTGTGTGTGTGTGTGTGTGTGTGTGTGTGTGTGTGTGTGTGTGTGCAGGTGAACAGTGATAAGATCTACTGGCAGAGGAACGCAGACGGCAGCTTCCGTCAGGTCAGTGTGGAGAAGAACAGCATCGGCCAGAAGATCAGCACTAAAGCTGTGGGCTCCGACACACGAGTGGACATCACACACCTCTACAAGTACCCAGAGGGTGAGCACACACACACACACACACACACACACACACACACACACACACACACACACACCCCTCAGTAGTGTGCACACTTGTGTTCTCCTGACTCTCCCTTTGGTCTGCAGGCTCAGAGGAGGAGCGCATCGCTGTAGAGTCCGCCAGCAGATTCGGCTCCAGACCCACGCTGTACCCGTCCCCCAGCGGGACCGATGTGAGCCTGGAGGTGCAGATGTCTGGAGCCGGACCCCGGATAGGGGAGGACGTCCAGCTGTCCATCGTGCTGAAGAACAGCAGCTCCGCGCAGCGCTCCGCTAGTCTGCTGTACGAGGCGCTGGTCATGTACTACATCGGCGTATTGAAACAGAGCCTGAAGAAGGACAGGATCACCCTGGAGCTGCAGCCCAGAGAGAGTGAGTGTCCACACGTCACCTGCCTCACCCTGCCGGCAGAATACTGCTCATATCACAGCTTATTAAGAGTAAGAAACACCGGCTGAAAGACAGTCAGGTCCCCTCAGAGATCATCCATATAAACTCTTCCGACTGTCTCGCTGTTCAGCCAGATCATGGTCGCTCCACTAGTCTTGGTGCCGGTATTACGGTTGTGGTTAATGCTCTCTGTTCTCCTTCAGCTAAGACTATCCCCTGGACTCTGCAGTATAAGGAGTACAAGGAGCAGCTGGTGGACCAGGGCGCTCTGATGCTCACGCTCACCGGACGGGTCAGCCAGACCAAGCAGGTTCTGGCCACTCAGTTCAACTTCCGGCTGCGCACACCAGACCTGGTGCTCACTGTGAGTCTGCCTCAGCCAGAGTTAACTTGTGGTCCAGCCGGCGCAAACACACATTAACATGAGCGCTACCCTGCTGTGCTTTAGCCTCTCCAGGACGCAGTGGTGGGTAAAGAGATGAGCGTCAGGATCTCCTTCCAGAATCCACTGTCACAGGTCTTGAAGAACGTCTTGTTCCGCATCGAGGGTCTGGGAATGCAGAGCGTCAGGAAGATCAGCTACGGGTGAGACGCTTAACAGAGTGTGTCAATCTCTATACTAGCATCAACACAGCTAATCATCTCCTCCTGTGTGTGTGTGTGTGTGTGTGTGTGTGTGTGTGTGTGTGTGTGTGTGTGTGTCTGTGTGTGTGTGTGTGTGTGTGTGTGTGTCAGTGATGTGGCGCGGCTGGGCACAGTGTCTCTGATAGAGAAGTTTACTCCCACAGTCTCAGGCTCTCAGAAGCTCCTGGCCTCCATGGACTGCCGTCAGCTCACTCAGGTTCACGGTGTGGCTGATATCACAGTCAAAGCAAAGTGAAGCAGCAGTTTACTGTAGAGCCTCTGCTGTCGCATTACACTGACAGAGCAACACTAATAATAACTCAGTATTTCCCCTCACAATGGATAAAAGTCAACAATAAAGAGAGTTTATTTACACACTGTCTGTCTGTCTGTCTGTCTGTCTGTCTGTCTCTGTCTGTCTGTCTGCTGTGAGGTTTATTAGAGAAGCTCATTTACTGTACAAGCAATTTACAAGCAACATCAGTCATACCATTGACCTGTGTCTTCATTACATTATTCACAATATACGGCAAACATGTATGAATAATGTCAGATTATTAACAGCTGTGAAGTTAGATTGTATGAATGATGGACATGTGCGATGCTGAGCATTGCTTTATCGTGTGAGATTATAACTAATGTGAGTAAAATTCATTAAAGCAGATGTGAAAGCAGCAGCAGCATTACAGGACCCCGTGATGCAAAGTCCACATGTGGAAGCTGTTTGGACAGAGCTGTGTGTCGGTATAAAGTGTCCTATACACTGTACTGCACTGCCCTTTACTGGACACAGGAATACTCCACACTGTCCTGGAATAAACACCGTTTATAACGATTATAACTTCAGTCCAGTAAAGGATTAACATCTCTGTTCACTCTTAACCAGAGTATTGTCCTAATTAGTACTGATTCATCCTATACGAGCACTATGGAGGGTGCATAGGGCCCCGCATCAGCCCTCTCCTCTTCTTCAATACATGTCGCCCTACTCCCCCTTTCATTATAGGTTGTTCCAGTCATCCTCCTTACTACAGCCCCCCACCCCAGTCCCCCCTCACTACAGGTCACCCCAGTCCCCCCTCACTACAGGGCGAACCAATCCCTGTCTCACTACAGGTTACCTGAGTCCCCCTCACTACAGGACCTCCGAGTCCCCCCCTCACTACAGGTCACCCAAGTTCCTCCCTCAGTACAGGTCGACCCAGTCACCCCCTCACCCCAGTCCTTCCCTCACTACAGTTTGACCCAGCCCCTCACCTCACTAAACGTCACCAGAGTCCCCCTCTCACTGCAGATTGCTCCAGTCCCTGTCTCAGTACAGGTTACCTGAGTCCCTATCTCACTACAGGTCCACCCAGTCCCCCCCTCACACCAGTCCCTATCTCACTGCAGGTCGCCCCAGTCTGCGTCTGGTCTTAATGGTATTAAGGTCGGAGTGTCACACTTGAGGCTGACTATCTGTATCTTGCATAATAACTTATATTATCTATTATATGATGTGTTCTAGATTATGTACTGTCATCAATACAAACGCAGCACAGGAAGGCAGCAGTTGTCTTGCAGCTAGAGGGTTGCTGGATCAAGTGCCAGCTGGTTCTGGTGTGTGTGTGTGTGTGTGTGTGTGTGTGTGTGTGTGTGTGTGTGTGTGTGTGTGTGTGTGTGTGTGTGTGTGTGTGTGTGTGTGTGTGTGTGTGTGTGTGTGTGTGTGTGTGTGTGTGTGTGTGTGTGTGTGTGTGTGTGTGTGTGTGTGTGTGTGTGTGTGTGTGTGTGTGTGTGTGTGTGTGTGTGTGTGTGTGTGTGTGTGTATTAAAGACTGAGCTGAAGGACAGTGAGTGAGAAATGCAGCACTTGGGAAATAAATAAGAGAGGAACAGAACACCCAGAGTTAATCCAGCTTTAATTATCAAACTCCACCTGTGGTTAATTAGCTGATGTGATTACGACAGGTGTGATGATCAGTGGCTTTGAGTTCTTCCCGTCATCATTAAGGCCTGGACTGAAGTATGTATAGAGTGTTTCAGTGAAAGTCTGAGCAGTGAAAGAGTAGATGTGAGATTTGGCATTCACATTATAAAAGGAGACCAAACCCTTCTCATAATCCACAAACACGCCAACCTTCTCAGGGCTCGTCCACAGCGACAGAGAGACCAATGGAGAATCCAGGGCTTCATACTGATTTCCATTCCTCAGCCACACAGTCCAGAACCCATTCTCAGGATTCACTCTGATCTGGCCTTTTCTGTTAATAGATTCTCTGGCCAGTCCTACAGTCCAGTCAGTCTTCCCCTTCACCTGCACCTCATAGTAAAACTTCCCAGAACTGAAGCCCTGTTTCCCCAGAACACTAACAGTGTAATTAAACCGCTCTGGGTTTTCTGGAACGTTTCTCTCGATGTGTCCCAAACTCACTTGTTTTCCATCATCAGACAGGATGAGGAATGGATTCGCCGTGTCATGATCCAGAGTCACATCCACTGAGGGAAATCAGACATGATTAATCCACCGCAGAACATGTTCATGTGTTAATGTGTACACGTCAAGAGCTGTAAACATGTCAGTCAGACTGTACCTGCATGTTTCTGTACCAACTCCAACCCTGCGGACGCAGATGACAATATAAGCTGATTAATTCTGTGTAATAATAGCTCATCATAACACTTTAACTGTCATGTTCTAGGTTGATTAAAGTCAAGTGCAAACAAACACATAGTCAATGCAATGTTGAGAAGGTCAAGTTCAGCAGAAAACACAGCTCAGAACACCTGATTAGTGGAGTCAGAGCAAGAAAGATGTTTGCTCATGTTTATCCAGGACAGCAGGACTCCTGCACTCATATGATTCCTTCAGATCATCAGTGCGTTAGTGAATGTGCAGAGTCTGCTTGAGGCCATATTGTAAAGAGACAGCATGCTGAAGATGCTGAACTACTCTCTATATGAGTGCTGTCACAGATCAAACGTCAACCCTGTTTTCATATATTCTAACAATATATCCAACAAGAAAAACATTTATGACACAACTTGATGTTATTTGTGTATTTTACTTTAAGTGTCCTAGTCTTGGGTTAACAGCGCCCCGTGTGCATCAGTGGAGATAGAGGACGGGCATTAGGACCTGGCAATCCAGTTAGTCTGCACAGGCTGTAGCGATGCACAAGACACTAGCTGCGTCCCAAATCGCACACTTATGCACTATACTATGCTATTTTGTAGTATAATAGTGTCAGTAGTGTGTTCACACTGAAAACAATAATAAGTGCACTTTAGTTAGCCAGCTGATGCACTTATTGAACCGGTGATATGAAGTGTGTAATGATGGACACTTCACACACTTTGCTCACGTAGCGGAAGAGGCGGAGCTATCGGGTGCACATGATGAATAACTTTATTTGTTTTGGATTGTGAAGAAAATTCTCCTACGAGAGGGATTATAGCGCCTCCTGATGGTGAGCGAATAGAACAGAAAGAATAGCCTGTTCTCTACAGTCCAAGCAGATGTCTTTATGTATTTGACCTGTTTCAGAAAGAGCCGTCATCAGGGAATCAGTACTGTCACAAGCTTAACTGGCGCTCTGGGCAAACAACGATCGTGCTGCCCTCACCATGTTCATGCTGACCGTTCGCGGACAAAAGTGAAGAGCCAGGGGGTGGCAACAACAGGAGGGTGTTGTTGTCATGGACTAAAGTGAGGAGCGGGGTCGGGGGGGATTGTGGTTGTCTACATGCTGCCCCTAGCAAGATGCTGCCGATAGGCAGGGCCAGACAGAATCTGTGGACATGTTCTGCTATTCCTGCGCAGAATTTTGTAAAAAACCAGCAGATTTCTGTGGATTGATTACAGGAGTTTCATAACTAACACCTTAATAAATGAACTCAAAAGAAATACCTTTTTAACTTTTTACAGTGTAATGTTTACAATGTCTGCAATGCAAATCCAATTAGATCCACTTTATTTGGTAAACAAAGCAAGTCTCTCATATAATATCTCTACTGAAAGACAGAACATATGACTGCACACACTGCACTGTGCATAAATCAGATGAACATTTTCATATTAGTCAATAATATTCCTGAAATTAATTTAAAAACTGAATAAATATACATTTACACACATTTACAGGTAAACAAACAGAATCAATGATGGACTAAACATCTGCAGATTCAGTGTGGGCCTACATCTCCCACATTTCCATGCCTAAATCTGCCCCTGCAGGAGACGGTGACTGGAAGACTTACTGATGTTGTGAGGAGCAGGCATGATGAAGAGTAACAACACAGCCAGCAGCACCACCAGACTAGCGAGCATCCAGTTTGACATGTGGAGTGTTTGAAATGGAAGAAGGAGAGATCTACTGACGGCAGGAGTCTGAAAATGAAGGACATTCAGTTGTGTTGTAATGTTCCTTTGCCCAAAAACATGAGTGAATGGCATTTCTAGAAGATGGCTATACTCTTGCTGGTGGATGATGCAGATTCAGTGTTTGTCAGCTGTGTGTCTGCAGTGTGTGTAGTGTAGTGTGTGCTGGAGTGATGGACACACAACACCTTCTCTATTTAGAATTTCCTGACAGGATCCAAATCCCAGTGATTTTGAGGCCGACCACAACCTGATGTAGCAGTGTGGGTTTCCCCGCCCACTGAATTGATTGACACACAGAGCAGGATTGGCAAAGAAACTGGCAAACAAAGATCTGACCAGCTCTCTGATCAGCTGCAGATCAACAATGAGTTTCACAAGTTTAAGGTGTGCACGTGTGTGTGTGTGTGTGTGTGTGTGTGTGTGTGTGTGTGTGTGTGTGTGTGTGTGTGTGAGAGTGTGTGTGTGTGTGTGTGTGTGTGTGTGTGTGTGTGTAATATACATCTAATAACCCCACTGTGGTGTTTCTGACTGATAGACTGGATCTCTGCTTCATCCGTGTCTGTCTCTGACTGCTGTATATCTGATGCAGGAGAAACACACACCATGTGGGAATAGTGGGCGGGGACAGAACCAGCTAATTTGCATTTAAAGGCGCAGGCTATAAAAACAGCTGCACCTTGCTTTGATGTTCTGCATTGAATAATCGCTGATCTGATGAGTGTTTGAGCGGAAACTTTACAGACACATTCTGGAGACACCAAACTCTGATCTACCAGCTTGTAAAAGGGGTAAAATAGTAGATTTTTGAACATCTTTAGCATCTTGAGGATGAATAAAGCTCATCTGGGTCCCAGTAAGGTGATATACAGCTATTTTAGAACTGATGTTGTTATTTGTGCTCAATATTAAACTGAGTTTTGATTATTTTTGCTCACCTTATTCGGGTCCTCTGAGTGGTTGATTTCTTGAATCTTCTTCAGTCTGTCCTCCATCGCCTGCTGAAAATGGAAAAGGATTGAACCTCTGGATGAGTTGTAAGGTAGAGCAGCATGTAAACAGATAATACATGAACAGAAATCACACAGCACCTCAGATTCTGCTGGACGGCTCTCCTGCTTTAAGTGCTCCACCACCTCTCTCAGTGCAATGTTGACCTTCAGATCAGGCTGTTTGCTGAATTTCTCTTTACAGATCGGACAGCAGCAGGTGTGTGTGTTTGTCCAGTACTGGTCCAGGCAGGTTCTGCAGAAGTTGTGTCCGCATGGAGTGGTGACTGGATCAGTGAACACATCCAGACAGATAGAGCACTGGAGCTCCTCATTCAAACCACAGGAGGACACCATCCTGGAGAGGCAAGCAATGGATATAGATTAACTGCGACTGCTAAGTTTAACTTTGTGGATAAAATTGATGAGATGAAAGACGAAACAGGGATATTTTAAAATGTAGTCCACAAAATTGTCACAGTTAGGTTAGATTAGTCTGATTTAGTGTTGTTAATAGTCTACGTCTGTGTTCCCATGTCTTCTTTAGATGTTGTGACAGGTTATTATATGAGTATTTAACACTCACAGCTGTTTGTATTTGGGTTTCTGTATTATCTTTGTGAATTGGTCTTTTTCAGTGTGAAAGCAGTGATGATTCCTGCAAAATGAAGATCAGAAGTACAGTGTGGGGTACCGCAGGGCTCAGCTCTTGGTCCATTACTTTTTACATTGTGTTTTCTATGCTACCACTAAGTCAGTAAGAACATACAGTTATTCACGCTGATGATACCCGACTCTATATGGTGTACCGCAGGACTCAGATGTTGGTCTATTGCTTTTTACATTATATATACATTTACATTTTATTTTTATCCATCACTTTCGCCAATTGGTGAAGTTTTTTCCTCGCCGCTGTTGCCGCTGGTGTGCTTGGTATGGCTTGGTATGGAACTTGTGGAGCTGCGCATGGATGGATTTGCTCTTCAGTGTTTGGACTCTAAGCAGTGATTATTAAACCACACTGAACTGAGCTGAACTGAAAGTCTGAAAACTGAATTACACTGTTTTCATTCACTATGATCTTGTTTGTCAAGCTGCTTTGACACAGTCTGCCTTGTAAAAGCGCTATACAAATACAAATACAAATAAAAGTGAATTGAATTGAAGAACAGTTTGTTTCCACTGTTATACAAACTCTGTATCTCCTCTCAACCTGAACATTTGTATAATTCACAGAATTAACAGATTATACGGCTGATATTAAAATAGATGGATAAAAACTCTTGCTTATTGCACCCAAAAAACAACAAAACCCAGAACACTAACCCGTGACGGATTCTCAGCTCAGCCCTCATACTCAGTCAGTAATTTAGAGGTGATGTTGGATGGCAGGCCAGATCTCCAGCATCTGTAAACCTGCACTGTTCATCTTAAAGATGCAGCCAGACTTCCACATGTACAGTACTGTCAGTGTCTGATGCGGAGATTCTTCGTGCTGTCATGAGCTCTGGGTCAGACCACTGCATGTGTTATTATCTGTGTGTCCTGCAGGCTGATCTGATCTTGGTTCAACAACACTGTGATCTGGCACAGGGTAAAGTCTCTACAGATCACCGTCTGAGACTGAATATGGCCTACAGTCTGCCCGATCACTTTAGGGTGGAACACTGATCTTTGGACTATTACTGTAGGGTTTCAGAGCTGCACATGATTACACTGAACTGCGTCTCTGTAGACGGAAACACTGTTGAAGAGCTGGAAACTTGATATGAGCCTGAGAGCAAGCGAAGAACAACATGATGATATTATCATAACACAAGCTCTTCTACATGTGTGAAGCACAGCACATTTTATATTAGAGTCCAGAAAATCATCAGCTCATGTGTGATTTAATCTGTTTCTGTCATTAGTTTATTGTGTCTTCACTTCACACAGTGTCTGTTCCTCTGCTGTGAGGGCACGTGTAATAATAATGTACTATTGTACCATTGCAGAGTTTAACATTGTCAAACAAGATCTAACATTTCCTAAACTTACCTGTGAGTGAATATCCGCGGTGTTCTCCAGATTCAGTGAGTAAAGTTTGGTCTGATTTCTGCTTCTGCTTTCTCTTCAGTTTTCTTTCACTTTCTCTCTTTCACGCATCCGCAGTGATGACGTCAAGCTGGAGCTCCGCCCACTGCCTCCAATAAGATGCATTAATAAATACCAGCAGATGACAGGTACAGGTTCTTTCATACTTATTTCAAATAATGCTGCTTATTCTTAGTTGTTGAGGACAGCGTTTAATATAAAATAATAGTGGTCTTCTCCTGCAGAATAAGGCAGATTAATGCAGCATTGTTAAAGAGGATTTCTAACCCAGATGCTTCTGTTCCTCAGCTGTGTTTATTAATGTTCATGTTTCAGCATCTACATGTTCTTATTTCAGATGTCAGAGGAAACATGGACAACAGGGAAATCGCCAGTAAGTTTATTTATTTCCAGTGTAGTTTCAGAAGTATCATGCTTGTGTTTCTGATATGAAGACATGTTGACTAACAGAAGAAGAATCAGCCTCAACCTGTGAAAAAAGCTTCATTTACACACATGACCATCACTAATGATTAATCACAGCTAAAGAAACATTTAATTAAAAAATATAATTAACAGAACTTTCCCAGAGATGGGTTGCAGCTGGAAGGGCATCCGCTGTGTAAAGATGTGCTGGATAAGTTGGTGGTTCATTCCGCTGTGGTGACCCTGGATAAATAAAGGGACTAAGCCAACAAGAAATGAATGAATGAATGAATGAATGAATGAATGAATGAATGAATGAGTTTAACAGAACATGTTTTTCCCTCTGATAATGCCAGTCAGTTTGTTTGATTGCTCATGAACAGCAAAACAATGTAAAGGTGCTGGAAGTCAAAGAGTAATATTAAAATTCACCGGTGTTGCATGTGTATATTTTGCTACATCTTAAAATATGATTTAAAAATATATATCTTCATGAATTAATCATTAAATGTGTCATTTTTTAATTTGACTGTTTTTCCATCACCTTTTCCTCATGTGTTTATGCTGAATGTGCAGGAAAAAATATAGAAATTGCATTTATTAGAATAAAATTGTATTAAAATGCTCCTGTTTGGCTAAATTCTGCTTGTGGGTAAATAAAAAACAACAACAAAGACAAATGATACGCAAGGACTCGTTTGGAAAGCTCGTTTGGAAGCCAGCATGATGTCAGAGGTGCAGAACTGAAGCTGTTAAATGTTAAACACCATTAAACCTGACAGTTTTCAAATGTCTGTTCATTCATTCATTTTCTTTTTCGGCTTAATCGCTTTATTAATCAGGGGTCGCCACAGCGGAATGAACCACCAACTTATCCAGCCTATGTTTTACACAGGGGATGCCCTTCCAGCTGCAACCCATCTCTGGGAAACACCCATACACACTCGTACACTACGGTCAGTGTAGTTGATCAGTTCTCCTATAGCGCATGTGTTTGGACTGTTGGGGAAACCGGAGCACCCGGAGGAAACCCACACCAACACGGGGAGAACATGCAAACTCAAACCAGAGACCTTCTTGCTGTGAGGAGACAGCACTACCTACTGCGCCACTGTGTCACCAAAAGGTAAATTCTAACAGCTAAGTAGTTTTGTCTTTCTCTGCCATTATGCTAAACTCAGTTAACCACAAGATTTACTGTATACTTCACCAGACACACACACACACACACACACACACACACACACACACACACACACACACACACACACACGCTGCAGTCTTCCACAGCTCCAGCAGAGTGCAGCAGCGTCACACTGATCACACAATTGTGAATGTACACCTGTAAGACTGGTCTTCTTCTTCAAGTTGTTCCAAATGTAAATGATTATTCTGCAGATTTCAGGAGATTTTCAAATCATGTCTGGAACCAAGCGATGACCGTCATTATATCTACAGAGTGTGCTGCACAATGCTGCAATAAACAAGAACAGAGTGTAGCACAGCAGAAGAAGTGCTGTTGGAGAACTCATAATTATTAAGGCAGTAGTTGGCTTTATTGTGTAGGATTAGAGATGTAGTATAGCATCAATATGTGCTTTAGAAATACTCATAAACAGACAGCATCGAAAATAGAGGCGAGCAATACTACAGCAGTTAATTATGAGAATTTCTGCCCAAACTGAACGTGTGTGTGTAGGCTTCTGTAAGACTCGTTTAGATGAGGACATGATGATGATTTTCAGCTCTGTCTCTATAATCTGCGTTTGCGTGTTAGTTTCTCCCCAGCACAGGATGGCAGTAGATCCACACATTATCATTGAATGCTTACTTGTTTCCTCTACACACTGAAAGCATCTGCTGAGTGAGTGCTGGAGGAGATCTGCTTTACACATTATATTTCAGTTTCATTCATGAGCGATCTTTCCAGATGAAGTGGTGAACAGCGTGTGATGGACAAGGGTAATGTTTCATTAAAGTCTGCAGGAAATCTAAATGCACATGTTTATTTTGCTGGAGCACATTATTATTCTCAAGGTGATCAGTTCATCAGGTAAAGTTATCCACTGAAGAATGACAGATGATCATGTTTTGGTAATATCTTCAATATTCAGCCTGAGCCTCTGCTCCTGCGTTTGGATTGGCTCCTTCTCTGATTACACTCTTAGCCATGCCCTCTTATCCTCAGCCCCGCCTCTACTCAATATTCAGTTGTAAGAGCATCAGCATACTGCAATAGCGGTCTCAGGAACTTCCGGTTCACGCCGACTTTAAAGTTTTCCCAAATATCCCATCCCAGAGTCAGTTTACAGGCTAGGTCAGGGTTTGGTTAGTGTGAGCAGGTGAGTGTTCAGGATTTCCTCCAGACTGTGAGTAATAAACATTCACAATGTTTTTATCTCCTACAGCAGCAGTGTCCAAACTCAGTCCTGGAGGGCCGCTGTCCTGCAGATTCAGCTCCAACTTGCCTCAACATATGTGTTTCCAGAGAGCCCAGTAAGAGCTTGATTAGCCAGCCCAGGTGTGTCTGATTGGGGTTGGAACTAAACTTTGCAGGACACCGGCCCTCCTAATGGTGACATAAAAGCCAAATAAAGTCAGTAAATCTGATGCTCTTGATCTCCAGGATGGCCCAGACTCTGTATTTGAGGCTGACACTAACACTCGCTCTGTGAGGACGGTCTGGACTGCAGGCTCGGTGTTCCTCTAGATCAGGTAACACACTGAGCTCATTTTAATGTGTTTATATGTGAATGTTGAGGGAACGCTGCAGTCATTTGTTTTGCAGACAGAATGGAAAAGTTATTTTAAATGTTTAATTCTGGAACCAGTGCCCAAACAAACACAATGCTGGAGTAAATATTATAGTGTTTTTGATCCGTACTATAGTAAAGTGCATTATATATATATCATATTGTTTTAAACTCTTTAAGCATAAATATAGTGAACTGATAAACTGTAATCAATACTGTAGTATACTTTAGATTTTACTATAGTAAACTGTGCTGTATTGTAGTATAATATACACTACAGTTGTAGAAAACTACAGTATAGGGTGATTTATGTACATCACTGTAGTTGTGTTACCATAGCAACTGTAGAATCACCACAAAAGATCAGTTACTGTAGTTGATGTGTTACCATAGCAACTGTAGAATCACCACAACAGATCAACTACTGTAGTTGTTGTTTCCATAGCAACAGTAGAATCACGTCAGCAGATATATTCAGGTATTAAATGTAAATGTTCCATTAATGATTTCTAAATGTTTTGTTTTGGTCAAATGTTGTGTTAAATTATGTGTCTTTCAGTTAAAGGGACAGTTGACACAAAAACTGAAACTCATCCTCTTGTTCCAAACCCCTGTGAGTTTCTTTCTTCTGTTGAACACAAATGAAGATGTTCTGACAAATGCTGGAAAAACTGCCATCGCCTCACATGATATTTTCCCCCTGTTGATATCAGTGTCATTCTTCAGTATATCCTCATTTGTGTTCGACAGTAGAAACTCATACGTGTCTGTAAGTTCCCCTGAGAGTGTATAAATCTCTTTATAAATGTCTTTAAGTGCAGTGATCTGGCTAGTGTATCTGTGAGCTCTTCAGTCAGTCCTCAGTGTTTGCTCTGCTTCTCTTCATCATTTCCTAGAAGGAGCATCAGTCAGTCAATCAGACCGTCAGTCAGGCAGAGAGGGCTCTATAAGAGGTGTGAGATTCCCTATAGCGGCGCCACTCCACACACACACACACACACACACACACACACACACACACACACACACACACACACACACACACACACACACACGCACACACACACACACACACACACACACACACACACACACACACACACACACACACACACACACACACACACACACACACACACGCACACACACACACACACACACACACACTGATCATACTGAGGGGAATCACTCTAATGCAGACCCTCCATTAACAGCAGCACATGACCATTGCTCCACTGTCTCCAATACTGCACTGACACTGCTCAATAACGGGTTAGACTATATAATGATCATTATCATTTACATTTAACCTTTGAACACATTATTTACTTTACTAAACACTGCCATGCAGGTTAAGACAATGGTTAAACTTTTAAAGCTGAATAGTTTAACAAAAATACCATAATAATAATAACAAAGAGTAACTCAAAAATAACCTGATGCACTTAAGAAAGGAGAAGTACGATTAAATTATATTTAAAGCACACTAAAATTATCAAATGATCAACAGCAAAAATACAAAAATACACCGTCTAATGAAATTACTTCAAAAGAATAATGTTATTTCATCAGGGACCGATGTCTTTGTGTGCTCTAATAAAAATATACATTATTTAAATGATACAGTGTAAATTATACATTTATAAAATCTGTCTTTATTACATGAAAATATGAGTGCCCTAATCCCTCAGTCAGGGTTTACCAACTTACTGCATATGTGGAGTGTGTCCATGCTGTGGTGTTGTTATGGTGCATGTCCTATAATCATTCTGATGTCATGCTATACTGTATGATTACTGCAGTACATGTCCATAAATGTCGTACATATTGTCTTTTTACCATATTCATACACTGTAATCAGACTTTAGGTTTGTGTGTTGTTTAATTTGTTGTTGTTTGTCATTTCTTCTTTATTAATTGTCAGATGTGTGACTCTGGGTCAGAAAGTCAGTCTTGTGTTGCTCAGTTATATTAGTGTGAACAGCCAAAACCTACACTGCATCTGCCTCAGTTTTACAGCAGACACATCCCACTTTAAGATTTGACTGATTCACAGAAGGACATGCACAAAATGCCTAATCTACTAAACGTGTATTAGTAATGTGAGCAGAATCT